>NW_015547657.1:31347-101034 GCF_001515605.1 Sinocyclocheilus anshuiensis
ATGGTGTGGCACTGGCAAAATTCATATAATTGAAGGAAGGATGAATGGAAAAATGTACCGAGACATTCTTAATAAATATCTCCAGCCATCTACCAGGATGATGAAGATGAAATGAGGGTGGACATTCCATCGAGAAAATTATCCCAAACACACAGTCAAGGAAACTCTCATTTGGGTTTAGAGAAAGAAAGTAAAGCTGCTAGAATGGCCCAGCCAATCACCTGACTTGAATCCAATAGAAAATCTATGGAAAAGATTAGAGTTCAAGAGGCCCATGGAACCTTCAAGATTTAAATACTGTTGGTGTGGAAGAATGGGCCAAAATCACACCTGAGCAATGCATACGACTAGTTTCTCCATACAGGAGGCGTCTTGAAGCTGTCATTACCAACAAAGGCTTTTGTACGAAGTATTAAATAAATTTCAGTAAGCGTGTTCAATACTTTTTCCCTGGGTCATTCCATTTTATTCCACAGAACTTAATTTCTGAACTTATTTGCATTGTTTTCTTTGTATGTATGGATTACTTTGGTTGTTGTGTTGGGTAACGACATCTGGTGAAAATGTCATGTCAACAGCACCTTTAGAAATATATTTACTGAGAAAAATGATGATGTGTTCAATACTTATTTTACCCGCTGTAATAAATAAAAAGAAAATTGATAGAATATAAAAAGAATAGAGCAAGCTAGTGTTAGAGTCTTTTTTTTTTTGCTTTTGTTAATTGCATAATAAATAAAAATAGAACAAATAGATAGAATACAAAAAGATTAGAGAAGCTAGTGTTTTTTTTTTTAAGAATAAAAATGGATGGAAGAGATCATCTCCAGGTTACGTATGTAACCATGGTTCCCCGAAGGGAACGAGACGCTGCGTCGAGACGCTGCGTCAAAACGCTACAGGAAAGCCTCCAGTGTGACCACGCTCTGAATCACATGTGTAATCAGTTCAATGGATGGGCGAGACGTCACGTGCGGGGTGACGTAGCGACCAGGAAGCATAAAAGCACGTGCGGTGAAACCGCCGTCAGCTTCTAGGAGTGAAGCAAGCGCTGGCAAGGATGCCGGAAGTATGGCCCTGAGACGCAGTGTCTCGTTCCCTTCGCCTTGAGCATGCGAAGCGGGTTTCCCCTCGGTGCGAACCCCTTGGTCTTAAGCCACCTCTAGCAGGCCAAAAGTAATCACATTGGACGCGGCTGCCATCAGACCCAGCAGTCTGGAACTGCTTGACAGTGAGTGACCGGCCTTCTCTCACTCTCGCGACGAGGATCGATCCGAGCAGGAGACATACGTGCCTACATCTTGGTCAAATCCCACACCACGCCCAGATAAGTGGTTCTCTGTACTGGAGAAAGCACACTTTTCTTGGGGTTAAGTCTTAACCCCAGCTCTTTCGTGTGAGCGAGAACGACATCTCGATGTCGAACTGCCATCCGCTTTTGCCCCCAAAAGCAAACCTCAGGAACTTCCTGTGATGAGGAAGGATGGAGACATGTGCATCTTTTAGATCGATCGTGCCAAACCAGTCCGAGGACTTGATCTGAGACACGACTTGTTTGAGTGCGAGCATGCTGAACTTCAGTCGTCTGACTGAGCGGTTCAAATGATGCAGATCTAAAATAGGATGCCACCCTCATCCAGGGGAGGCAGTCTGTCATAACCTTTATCTTCGGCACCGTCGACTGATGTGAGGGCGGACGAAGATGAGGCACGAAGGCGGGCCGAGTAGGGGGCACGCCAAGACCTGGTGATCTCGTCGTGGACCTCCGCAAAGAATGGAGAAGCTCGTTGTCGTGGGGCCTGACTGCGCCCCGGCAAGAACCACTCATCCAGGTGGCTGTGGGTGGGCTCCTCCGACGGAGACGACTCCAAACCCAGCTCCTCCACCACTTTAGACAGGATGCGGAAAAGCTCGGGTGGGCGCGAGGGGCGGAGTCGCTCTCTGAAAGGAAAGCTTTCCGCAAGCGCAGAGAGGCGAGACTCATATACTCGCAATGAGAACATTCCGTCTCAATGAGTGCTGCTTCAGCGTGGGCGGCGCCCAAGCATGAAACACACTCGCCGTGTTTTGCCCCCTCGGAGGAGTGGACGCTCCACCCTCAAACGGTTCAGAAAATCTGGGAGATCTTCGGCAGGGCAGAGGTCGACCTCTTCGCCTCAGAAGACAACTCTCATTGCCCAACTTACTTTTCGAAAGACAGGGACGTGTTGGCCTACGACTGGCCCAACCTCCTCTTTTACGCTTTTCCCCTGATCGCTCTGATCCCACAGGTGATCAGGCGAGTAGGGAACAGAGACGCTGTTGGTGGCCCCACTCTGGGAACCAGCATTGGTTTGCAGAGCTGTGCCGGCTGCTCTCGGCAGCACCGTGGCCCATTCCCCTGAGACGGGACCTCCTCTCTCAGGCGAACAGAACGATATGGTACCACCAGCCCGAGCTGTGGGCTCTGTACCTTTGGCCTCTCGATGGGAGCTTGCGAACCTCCCCGAGAACGTGCTAAACACAATCTCTCAGGCTAGAGCACAGTCTACAAGACGCCTCTACGCCCTTAAATTGTCTGTCTTCTCCGCCTGGTCTACAGCCCGCGGCGCAGACCCAATCTCATGTGACATATATTTGATATTGTCCTTCCTGCAAGAGCTGTTGGATAAGGGCCATTCCCCTTCCACGTTTAAGGTCTATGTAGCAGGCATAGCAGCTTCTCACGCTCCTATAGCTGGCCAATTGGTGGGCAGAAACAACTTGGTTGTTCATTTTCTGAAGGGGTCTAGAAGGCTCAACCTGCCTCGCCCCATCACTGTCCCTACATGGGATCTGCCCACGGTGTTGAGGGCTCTGAAGAGAGCCTCCATTTGAGCCGCTACAGTCCATTGACCTTCGTCCCCTGACACTTAAGACTGCTCTGCTTCTAGCATTAGCATCGGTAAAGCGTATGGGAGATCTGCAGGTGCTATCAGTGAGCCCCACCTACCTCGAATTCGGGCCCAACGACTCTAAGGTCGTCCTGAAACCAAGGCATGGCTATGTACCTAAAGTGCTCTCTACTCCATTTAAAGCACAGGTAATAACTCTATCGGCGCTTCCTCCTTCGGAGCAAGACCAAGAGTTGAATTTACTCTGCCCCGTCAGGGCACTGAAAATCTATGTTGAGTGTTCCTCCCCGTTCGGGTAGTCGGATCAGCTGTTTGTGTGCTTCAGTGGCCGCACCAAGGGTTGTCCGGTTATGAAGCAGAGACTTTCCAAATGGATAATCGACGCTATTATGCTAGCATACACTTCTTTGGGCCTTCAATGCCCCATGGGAGTAAGAGCCCACTCAACTAGAGGCGTTGCTTCTTCCTGGGCTTGGTCTAGCGGTGTGTCCATTGCAGAAATTTGCGGGGCTTCCCTGCAAAATATTTGGTCCCTCTGGGCCCCCTTGGGTGCTTAAGACTGTAAAGTGTTTGATAACTTTATTTCTGAATACTTTATTTATAATAAATGTAAATATTTATATTATATTATAAATATATTATATTATACATATTTAAATAAATATTTTCCTACACTCAGTGTCAAAGATGGTTCTTTAAAGGTTATTTTCATGAAGCTCATATGCTGAGAGGGTTCTTTTCATTAGAATTTAAAGTTCTTTTTCCCGCCTTTTTGGTTTTCAAATCTGTAACTGTCAAAGCCACATCATTACTGGTTTTCTGGAGCTCAAGACAGACTGTCAACTACTCTCAATAGGTAAATGATTTATTTCTTAAAATTTGTTACAATTTTAACTTTCAAATACTGATTAATGAAAATAAACTGATATTAAAAAGGTATTTATAACACTAGGTCCTACATAGAACTTTCAAAGCACGGTTCTTTATAGAACCTTATAAAAAAAGGGCTCTATTCAGCACCAAAAAGGTTTCTGCTATTGTTACAAGCCAAAGACCCTAATTTGGTACTGTTTAGAACCATTTTTCTTAACTTAAAAGTTATTTTTCAAAGCCTGATAAATGTTGAAATTGTTCGCAGTTATACTGTAATGTGAATGTGTATAATGTTAAAAAAATCTATTTCATTATTTTCATAGAAACATCAGTAGCAGTATTAGTATCAGTGATACTGGCCTTCATTCATAAGTTGCAATTAAACAAATATTTAAAATATACTGTCTTTAAGTTGTTTCTACATTTATTTGGAGAGTAACTGTGAAATTATTACAATATCAAAAATATTTGTTAGAAAATGGCACCACCACTTACTCCAGCTGAGATGCAGCGTCGCTACAGAGCAAAGAAAGATGCAGACCCTGAAAGGAGAGAAAAGTATCTGCAGAAAGAGAGAGAGAAATGGCAGCGAGACAGAGAGACAGGGAAAAAGAAACGAGTGGCAGACCTCAGCGAGCGCGAAAAGCGTGCCTGACGAAAAAAAAAAGAAAGGGAAAAGAAAGAGGCAAAAGCCAGAAAAAAGGCCAGGGCAGCGATAAACTCTAACCCAGCAACCCCTACTTTGCCACTGGTTCTAATTCAGGAGGTAGAGTACTCAAGGTCAGGAAATCTGTGTAGGATTATTGGTAAAAGTTTAGAGTAAGTTCCATTGTTTCTGCTCAAAAGACATTAATTACATACTGTGTTGTATTGTTGTGTTTTAGGCAAAGACAGCAAGGTCAACGTCAGAAAAGTAGAAATAAAAAAAAAAGACTCCAAAGAGAAATTGAAAAGCTTAAAATTACCCTTGTTAAAGAAAAAGCAAAAAAAAAAGAGAAATACAAGAAGAGGTGGCAATGGAGTCAGACAAAGACCAACGGTGAGGGCCAATTCCCTCATGCACAACTTGCCAAAATTGCCAAAATCTGTTGATCCTAGCACACACAGAAAACTTCTGTTACAGGCCTCTATCATTGAAGAACTAAATAACAAATACAAGAATACAAAAAGAGAAAGTGAGAAGCAGATGATTGCAAAGGCCACCACAGGCAAGATAATAAAAAAAATATAGGTTACAGAGGCTTGCTCAGAAGACCCTTGGATTTTCTCAGAAGAGAGCAAGACTGCAGGGTGACATCTCCTTGTTTCAGTGGACAGCAAGGTACAGAGCAACTGCAAGAGAAAAGGTGGTATCATTTTTCTTGAGGGATGATGTCAGCCGAATGACAACGGGTAAAAAAGAAACAGTCACCCAAAAGAAAAAAAAAAGATACAGAAGAGGCTGCTGACTGACACACTAAAAATCCTACACAGGAAGAAGTTCCAATCTGAAAATAGTGACCAGGTGTCATATTCGCTTTTCTGTACCCTTGGGCCATTTTGGGTTGTAACACCCACTGAAAGTGACAGGAAAACCTGTCTATGTAAAACCCATGAAAACATCGGGTTAATGGCCAGTACCCTGTTTAAATGTAGGCTTTTATCCTCCAAAAACCTTGAAGAGATGGCTGATGCGACAGTGTGCAACCCTGACTCAAAAGCCTGTGCATACGGCGAATGTTTAAGTTGCCGCACTACTGCTGTGACCATGGTGAGACCTGTCTCCAACAATGCCATTTTACTCAATCAGTGGTCAACCGAGACATCCGCATCCAATAAGGAGAAGGCAGCAATAATAACTGTCAAAAAAGAACTGACCAAGACTGAGGATGAAGTTGTTGATCAATTCCAGGAAAAAATTGTAAAATTCAAGCAACATCTATTCAACATACGTTGGCAGTATAAGGCCTACAGGCAAGTTAGAGAAGATCTCAAGGACAATGAATGTTTAATTCATGTGGACTTCAGTGAAAACTATTTGTGCAAATATGCAAATGAAGTGCAGTCTGTCCATTTTGGGGAATCCCATCAGCAGGCAACCCTGCACACTGGCGTATTATATACAGCAGCACAGAATCCTATAGCATTCTGCTCCATTTCCCCTTCACGGAAACATGATCCACCGGCAATCTGGGCACACCTGGATCCAGTCCTGGATATGGTCCAGTCAAGGTTTCCCCAGGTGACTCGGCTCCACTTCTTCAGTGATGGGCCGGCAACTCAGTACAGACAGAAGGGAAACTTCATTCTTCTTTCCACTGAGCCCTTCAAAAGAGGCTTTGATGTCAATTGGAATTTCTTCGAGGCCAGTCATGGCAAAGGGGTGCCGGATGGTGTTGGGGGGACCCTGAAGTGGTCAGCTAGTGTGCTTAGGAGAGGACATCCTTGATGCAGAGGCGCTCTTTAACAAGCTTAAGCTCCAGGAATCGGTTGTGGAGCTGTTCTTTGTCAGTGAGAACAGTGTGGAGGAAAAGGTGAAGGAAATGCTGTTGGTAAGTGTAATTTTATCGCGGTAATTTTGTCTTTAATTTCAACTAAGAACAGTATTACAAGTAAAAAAAAAAAGTGTCAAAAAAAACCTACACTCACCTGAAAAAACAAACAAACAAAAACAAGCAAACAATAGGAAATCTGATGAAACAATGAAAATTAATTTAATACAAACTTAAGAAAACAGAATATGGACAATTGTATTCTCACCTCAGAAAACCGAATAAAAAGAATTCCACATTTACCTGAGAAAAAATAATTAAGTATAATACTCACCTGAGAAAATAAATGAACAACAAATGATTTTTTTTTTGTAGGTGCCCCCCTTAAACTGCCGTGAAGGGAACCATGAAAATCTATCAGGTGATCAGTACCTTGTCAGGGAAAATCCAGTACAGAGATATAACCTGTCTCTGCCAAAGAGAGCAGGCAGTCATGGACTGTCCATGCTTCAGTCTCAAGGAGGCAACCCTTCATGCTGATGTGGGATTGAATTTAAAATCAAAGGTTCCAACAACTTCATGGCGACCAGAGGTCATTACCATCGATCATGTTGGCAGGTGGTGTATGGTGAAATATGATGATGACCACTACCCTGGCATCATCATGAATGTAGAGGATGACAACATACAGGTCAACTGCATGCATCACAATGGCATCAATAAATTCTTCTGGCCGGGCCCAAGAAAAGACATCAGCTGGTATGCTGACAATCAGATAGTGTGCCTGATGAAAGAACTGCAGGCCCTCAATAAAAGGTCTTTCACGAGTTCACACTTACATATAATGAACAGAGTAAAGGTTATGCATATTTGGCATGCTGTCCGGGGAGAGGGCTCCGAGCTCGGTCATTACTCTCGAGACCGGGGTACTCCCCCCGTCCGGGGAGAGGGGTCCGAGCTCGGGTCTAAGCCTGGACCCAGAGTGCTCCCCCAAAGATGCAATTAGTACGGGACAGCAGCCAGAGAGGAGCATTGATAACCCTCCAAAATTGCAAGAACTTGAAATATTTCCATAAACTGCGTGAAACTTATGTCTGTTCCGTCTGTATCATCTCGGTGAGGTTTTATACATGCACACTAAGGCTAATGTAACGCTTTCAGACATTTCAGTGTGGATGATAAACTTTGGGGGGAAAAAGTTTTTTTTATTTTTTTTTTTATTGCTTTAAAAAAAATGGCATCAACATCCGTTTATGAACAAACTTTAGCCAAGAAAACCTGCTTTTAGCTACTTCACCTGAAATTGTATTAATTTGCAACGCGGCCTGCGCCGCTAGCGGAGGCAGCCTCAAAGTCGTCTGCTACGAGAGCTGGAGGCCCGGCTGCGTACGGCGCTGTGGCCGGAAGAGCCGCGGTGAAAGGCTGAGCCGCAGTGGGAGGCGAGTGAGGCTTTGCTGCGGTGAGATCTGGGGCGCGGCCCAGGCTCGTTGAAGGCCTACTGCTGCTGCGACAGCGCTCGAGGAGAGGAGAGCTTGTGCGGTACGATGGTGGTGTCGAGCTCGGGGCTTTGCACGGTCTATTGGCTAGAGAGTGTGGCTATAGGTCTCTTCGTTGGACGGGAAATTGGGTCTGTGATAAAATGGCAAAGGGAGCGAACCGAATGTTGAAAGACTAGAGATAATGGAGGTAAGGCTGCTTTGATTATTTATAGAGGTTCTCTCTTGAGCTGATTGGATAGATGGTGTAATTACTGATGATGAACTGGCCGTGTTAATTATCTGCGCGTGCTCCTCCCGAAACTTGTTAATAAAACATCACTTACAGGTAGATCAAGAAACATGGAGGTACCTAAAAGAACAAATGTAGCCAAACCACAAAAAATGGCATCACTGTCCATTACTGTTCCTTCTTGTGATGGTTTTTGAGTTTATTTGTTAATCTAGTTGATGTAGCCAAAACACGAAAAAGGGCATCACTGTCCATTACTGTTCCTTCTTGTGATGGTGTTTGTTTGTTAATCTAGTTAATCCAAATGAATTATAACATCTTTATTTTTAATCAAATATAAATAAAAAACAATTTATTATGTCTGTCCTCTCTAATTTGTAATTATTTCTCTAGCCATCTGAACAGAGAATTGTTTTGCCACCATGATTGATTGTGATAAGGAACCACATAGCTATTTTTTGTTTCCCCAAAGGAAATATTGTTTTGAAACAATATTATATAGGTGCAGTTCCACACATTACAGATGGGAAACCATGCAGGACAATGACGGAAAGCTTGTCCACCGTTAGAACCTTTTAACACTGGTGTTCCACCCTGTTATACTCCGTTCCACCCTGTTATGCTCCTTTCCACCCTGTTAGACTAGTCATTTTAAATAATAATTTGACAGCAACGTTAAATGTTTGGCATACTTTTGTTTTATTTTGTGAGGTGAGGAGCACTAACAGCATATATATGTTTTTGAGCAAAATGTTTGTATTATGTACCACCCTATTGGCAAAAATGGGAACAAAAAAGTACCTGTTCTTAATAATCAAGACATATTCTATTCATCAATAATTGTTTTGTTATTGTTTTGAAAATAAAAAAATAATAAGATGGCATAAGGGACATATACTATCCAAGAAAAGCTCATTATTGTTTAACATTTACATTATTAACATGTTGTGATAACTATCTATATGTCCCTAACAGGGTGGAATATTTTCATGGCCAGTGTCTGAACAATCTACCCATAATTATTATTTTCTGAGTCCCCGAGCTTGACCAATATGTATTCCTAATAGTTAAGCATGTCACTATTTTGGTAGAATGCAAAAAACATAAAAATCATGTACCTTTTTTTCCAACACGTATGAAGCCAAAATGTTACCGCATACCAGGAATGACCCAATTATTACATGCGTACAAGGTTGGAAGTTCAACAAATCAGTCAATATACTACTGTGATTGTAGTTGTTAAATAAAAATGTCATTCATGTTAATTCATGCATCACCTAATTTCATCGTAACATATAGGCCTGGCCTACAGAAAAGAACATTTATGTTTAATCTATCTAATATTGTGTTGGTCATACTATACAATTATTTATAGCTTGTCTTTGTTGAATAATACAGAACATAAAGAGCTTTAAAAAAATAATTGCATATTAAATCGCAATCGCAATATTGGTAAAAAAAAAATCGCAATTAGATTATCTTCCAAAATCGTTCAGCCCTAAATTCTATTGATCCACATGAATCATAGATTTTGTAATCCAAACTGATACCAAGAAGAATATCAGCTCTGTTGTTGATTTCTTTACTGGCAAATACCATTGTCTGTGCATTTTGAAATTCTCTGAGGCTCAAACTAAAAATAAAATAAAATAAAATAAAAAATAACAAATGACAATGAAAATGCAAAAGGTAAGACAGGTCTCCTTACGCACTCACCTCTTGCATTTTGCCTGCTCTGGTTTAGAAGTGAATGTGGGCATCATTTCCTCCCAGCTATTGTGGAAGGAGAAGATGCCACCAATTGTTACATCCCCATCTCTTCTAAGCTGAGGGATGTCAGGAGGCCCCCATAACTTGCATGGAGGGTCGGCTGCTCTCACTAGTGTGAACAGAAGTCGTGTGTAAGAACCCCATTCTAAACCTTCAACTGGCTACAAAACCTCTAGTGCTGTTTTATATAACAGCTGTTTGATCCCAATCCACTGAATTTAATGCTGTGGGTGTTTCTTGGTGAACTGCATATTTGCTTAATTTAAGCCACTGAGAAAACAACACACTAAATAAACTAAACGTATCCCTCATGTACTGTTCAAAAACAGGTAACTTCCTGTATCGTCCAGGTCAAATTGACCCATATTGGATTCAATGTAATTCCAAAAATTACAATATGAAAAAACAAACAAACATACAATCAAGTACAATCAATAAACTTTTAATATCAATACTTTTCACACATTACAAAGAATAAATATCTGAATTTATGATTTATAAAAATGTTTTTAACCCCTATTTTTGACTACCACTCCCCCACACCTGTGGGATGTTTGCGATTACACATTTTTTAACGATGATATCTTGGGCTGCGTTTACACTTGGCATTAACATGCGACCTGTATCCGGATGTTGTCCACATACACTTTGAAAAGACAAGTGTAAACGCACTTCTGATCGGAATTTTATCCCATCAGCGTGTACTGGTCCAGAGGTAGTCGAGGACGCATTGTGATCGGATCTCAGTGTAATGTAAACGCAATCCAGCCATCGTGTCTGCAGTCACAGGTCAACATCCCGCAAAACGCCGCCCCTTCTCTCACGAACTGTCAGGAAAAAAAGACAGAGAACACCCGTGTGGAGCGCTAGTGAGACTCCTACACTTATCTTTGATTTGTAAAATGTCCCGCGACCTAAAATGCTTTTCAAAAGAAAACCCACCACTTCATGTTGACTTTGCACCGGGCCATTCTCTGCAGACTTATTTAAATATCGCACGGGAAAGACAGATCCGATCGGTTATTCGGATAGAAGTTGATGTTGCCAAGTGTAAACGCGCCCTGTTCTGATTGACTGATGATCTGATCTGATCTGCTTGATCGGATCATGGTGATCGCATGTTAATGCCAAGTGTAAACGCAACCTTGGTAAAGTAATCTTGACAAACTATATATAATTTGAAAGGTTTTGGACTCTAGTTTTCATATTTGGTGAATGACTATAGATTCTCCTTTTGTGATATGGTGCCAAACACACTCTTATTCTGAAATATTGCATGTTTATGCATGTTCATGACCCTAAATGTGAAAAAAGTAACAACATTTCAAGAAAAACAACATGAGTTGAATCGTATTTCAGATAGATTGAAAAAATAAAACATACCTCATTTTTACCATCTGTGGCTCACAAAATATTTTTTCTGCATTGAAATAAGTGGGGAAAAGCACCTTTTTAGCTTCATAAGATAGTAAAAAAAAAAACTAAAACAACAAAATCTAACCAATAAATGCTATTATTTGGGGTCTGTAGAGTTGCCTTAAATAGACGGGTCAAATTGACCCGGGAACAGTACGAACGCAACGTAACAAAAATGTTTGTGGACATGTCAAAACACATCAACGTGTTGAAACTTTGCATTCAGCGTGTTGTAAATGAAATTTAGCTTATCTTCTTGCCTAAATCCAGTATAAGAATTTTGAAAGTGGTTTAAACCCACATAAAATGTAACCCTAAAGCATCCTAATTATATCAAAGTCAACATGACAATAAATAAATAAACAGATAAACAATGCATAGGCCTATATGGTCATCAGCCAATAATGTCCCTTTCAGGTATTGTGTTTATTGTATGCTTTTTTTTTTTGTATCCATAGAATATTAATATTTTTTGCCACAATATGCAACAGTGCCAATACAACAGGGAACAATGTGCTATTTACTGTATTCCATGATGCAATGCACCCAGCTTGACATTATTCTTACAGTGTGATAATAAGGATTGGACTGGAACTTATACTGGTCACAACGTTTAATATGTATTTATTTAGTTAGTTTGCCTGACACATTATCTGTTTGGACTGCCAATGTTGACAGTTAAGGTAGACTCAACATGTTGCGTTTAACACCATGGTAAACTTCTGTAACAACGAAGTCACATAATACAATTAAAAATGTTTATTTCCACACTTTTTTTTTCACATAGCACATAATATTTGAATATGAATATGAATATTTTACATATATCATGTAATATGTTCACACAATATATGAATATGAACTGTTTTCAAAAAGTGTGATACGTGGCCCAGTAGCCAAGGATGTCCCAATACCTGAGCATGTGAATGAGATCTAGACTGGTGGGTCACACACATGTTGATCAATATCTATCACTTTGCTGCTAACTCATTTGTGATTATGATGTGTCTTAAGTGTTTGTTGTTGAGGTTACTATATAAAATAAACTTTACATTAAAACAAAATTAGTATATATTATTATATTAAATATTAAAATTAGTAGTAAAATGATTAGTAGTAGTAGTAGGTGGTGGTGGTGCAGCATGGCAGCCTCCATTAGGGGGCGACCTGCTCTATGTAAAATAAAACAGCTTTTTTCTTTCAAATGTATTCAGTTTAAACATATTTCACAACATTCATTCATTCACTCACTCATTCATTTAGCTACCAAACTAAACAATCAAAGATTGCAGTAGTAGGGCAGACATTGACCTTGACTTTAAATAATTTGGACAAATTGTCAGAATAGTATTAATAAAGTTTAAGAAAGAAAGAAAGAAAGAAATGTCTTTGGAACAGTGAACCCTGTGCAGTATTATGAGGCAAAGCTGTGCACATATTGTGCTTTTGTGTATTCTATTAAAAACATTAACCCTCCACCAGTCATCCGCAAACTCTTTACCCAGCTCATATTCCCTGGCACTTTTAGCAATAGAGTAATCCTCTGAATCTATAAGATGACAATACATCCTGAAAATAAGTGCCTTTTGAGATGTATTAAACTTAAGAAAATCTGGTGGAAGTAAGGTTGGAAGTAAGGAAAGAGCAGTGCCTCAAAATAACAGGTGGGACACTGGTGGCTCAGACTTAGAGGGCAGCATGGCATAACTGTAGAAGGAACTACCCAATCACACAACAATTTTAACAGCTTTAGTCTTGTTTATTTTCATCTGTTTTGTGAAAATTTATTATTTCAGATATTTTTGTCTTCTCATGTTGATTTCTTTACACTTTAATAACTATTAATGGATATCATTTGACATCTTTGTCATAACATGCTTTTTAGTGTTCATTTCAGGTCTCAGTAAAATTACATAGCATTTTGGCAGGAAAATACAGAATAGTAAACCAAAGCTAGAGACCAAAATGGCAAATATCTCCACAGCGACAATCAATTTTCCAGGAGAACTGACATATGCTGGGATAAACGTGATCCATACAGCACAGAATATAAGCATACTGAATGTGATGAATTTAGCTTCATTGAAGTTGTCTGGCAGTTTTCGTGCCAGAAAAGCTAAAACAAAACAAAGGACAGACAGGAGACCAATGTAACCAAGCACAGTCCAAAAACCAATAGCTGAACCTAAATTACATTCTAAAATTATCTTTTCCTGATAATGATCCATATTCATGTATGGAAATGGTGGAGATAATATTAACCAAAATGCACATATAAGCACCTGCAAAAGGTAAGACAGGTCTCCTTACGCACTCACCTCTTGCATTTTGCCTGCTCTGGTTTAGAAGTGAATGTGGGCATCATTTCCTCCCAGCTATTGTGGAAGGAGAAGATGCCACCAATTGTTACATCCCCATCTCTTCTAAGCTGAGGGATGTCAGGAGGCCCCCATAACTTGCATGGAGGGTCGGCTGCTCTCACTAGTGTGAACAGAAGTCGTGTGTAAGAACCCCATTCTAAACCTTCAACTGGCTACAAAACCTCTAGTGCTGTTTTATATAACAGCTGTTTGATCCCAATCCACTGAATTTAATGCTGTGGGTGTTTCTTGGTGAACTGCATATTTGCTTAATTTAAGCCACTGAGAAAACAACACACTAAATAAACTAAACGTATCCCTCATGTACTGTTCAAAAACAGGTAACTTCCTGTATCGTCCAGGTCAAATTGACCCATATTGGATTCAATGTAATTCCAAAAATTACAATATGAAAAAACAAACAAACATACAATCAAGTACAATCAATAAACTTTTAATATCAATACTTTTCACACATTACAAAGAATAAATATCTGAATTTATGATTTATAAAAATGTTTTTAACCCCTATTTTTGACTACCACTCCCCCACACCTGTGGGATGTTTGCGATTACACATTTTTTAACGATGATATCTTGGGCTGCGTTTACACTTGGCATTAACATGCGACCTGTATCCGGATGTTGTCCACATACACTTTGAAAAGACAAGTGTAAACGCACTTCTGATCGGAATTTTATCCCATCAGCGTGAACTGGTCCAGAGGTAGTCGAGGACGCATTGTGATCGGATCTCAGTGTAATGTAAACGCAATCCAGCCATCGTGTCTGCAGTCACAGGTCAACATCCCGCAAAACGCCGCCCCTTCTCTCACGAACTGTCAGGAAAAAAAGACAGAGAACACCCGTGTGGAGCGCTAGTGAGACTCCTACACTTATCTTTGATTTGTAAAATGTCCCGCGACCTAAAATGCTTTTCAAAAGAAAACCCACCACTTCATGTTGACTTTGCACCGGGCCATTCTCTGCAGACTTATTTAAATATCGCACGGGAAAGACAGATCCGATCGGTTATTCGGATAGAAGTTGATGTTGCCAAGTGTAAACGCGCCCTGTTCTGATTGACTGATGATCTGATCTGATCTGCTTGATCGGATCATGGTGATCGCATGTTAATGCCAAGTGTAAACGCAACCTTGGTAAAGTAATCTTGACAAACTATATATAATTTGAAAGGTTTTGGACTCTAGTTTTCATATTTGGTGAATGACTATAGATTCTCCTTTTGTGATATGGTGCCAAACACACTCTTATTCTGAAATATTGCATGTTTATGCATGTTCATGACCCTAAATGTGAAAAAAGTAACAACATTTCAAGAAAAACAACATGAGTTGAATCGTATTTCAGATAGATTGAAAAAATAAAACATACCTCATTTTTACCATCTGTGGCTCACAAAATATTTTTTCTGCATTGAAATAAGTGGGGAAAAGCACCTTTTTAGCTTCATAAGATAGTAAAAAAAAAAACTAAAACAACAAAATCTAACCAATAAATGCTATTATTTGGGGTCTGTAGAGTTGCCTTAAATAGACGGGTCAAATTGACCCGGGAACAGTACGAACGCAACGTAACAAAAATGTTTGTGGACATGTCAAAACACATCAACGTGTTGAAACTTTGCATTCAGCGTGTTGTAAATGAAATTTAGCTTATCTTCTTGCCTAAATCCAGTATAAGAATTTTGAAAGTGGTTTAAACCCACATAAAATGTAACCCTAAAGCATCCTAATTATATCAAAGTCAACATGACAATAAATAAATAAACAGATAAACAATGCATAGGCCTATATGGTCATCAGCCAATAATGTCCCTTTCAGGTATTGTGTTTATTGTATGCTTTTTTTTTTTGTATCCATAGAATATTAATATTTTTTGCCACAATATGCAACAGTGCCAATACAACAGGGAACAATGTGCTATTTACTGTATTCCATGATGCAATGCACCCAGCTTGACATTATTCTTACAGTGTGATAATAAGGATTGGACTGGAACTTATACTGGTCACAACGTTTAATATGTATTTATTTAGTTAGTTTGCCTGACACATTATCTGTTTGGACTGCCAATGTTGACAGTTAAGGTAGACTCAACATGCTGCGTTTAACACCATGGTAAACTTCTGTAACAACGAAGTCACATAATACAATTAAAAATGTTTATTTCCACACTTTTTTTTTCACATAGCACATAATATTTGAATATGAATATGAATATTTTACATATATCATGTAATATGTTCACACAATATATGAATATGAACTGTTTTCAAAAAGTGTGATACGTGGCCCAGTAGCCAAGGATGTCCCAATACCTGAGCATGTGAATGAGATCTAGACTGGTGGGTCACACACATGTTGATCAATATCTATCACTTTGCTGCTAACTCATTTGTGATTATGATGTGTCTTAAGTGTTTGTTGTTGAGGTTACTATATAAAATAAACTTTACATTAAAACAAAATTAGTATATATTATTATATTAAATATTAAAATTAGTAGTAAAATGATTAGTAGTAGTAGTAGGTGGTGGTGGTGCAGCATGGCAGCCTCCATTAGGGGGCGACCTGCTCTATGTAAAATAAAACAGCTTTTTTCTTTCAAATGTATTCAGTTTAAACATATTTCACAACATTCATTCATTCACTCACTCATTCATTTAGCTACCAAACTAAACAATCAAAGATTGCAGTAGTAGGGCAGACATTGACCTTGACTTTAAATAATTTGGACAAATTGTCAGAATAGTATTAATAAAGTTTAAGAAAGAAAGAAAGAAAGAAATGTCTTTGGAACAGTGAACCCTGTGCAGTATTATGAGGCAAAGCTGTGCACATATTGTGCTTTTGTGTATTCTATTAAAAACATTAACCCTCCACCAGTCATCCGCAAACTCTTTACCCAGCTCATATTCCCTGGCACTTTTAGCAATAGAGTAATCCTCTGAATCTATAAGATGACAATAAATCCTGAAAATAAGTGCCTTTTGAGATGTATTAAACTTAAGAAAATCTGGTGGAAGTAAGGTTGGAAGTAAGGAAAGAGCAGTGCCTCAAAATAACAGGTGGGACACTGGTGGCTCAGACTTAGAGGGCAGCATGGCATAACTGTAGAAGGAACTACCCAATCACACAACAATTTTAACAGCTTTAGTCTTGTTTATTTTCATCTGTTTTGTGAAAATTTATTATTTCAGATATTTTTGTCTTCTCATGTTGATTTCTTTACACTTTAATAACTATTAATGGATATCATTTGACATCTTTGTCATAACATGCTTTTTAGTGTTCATTTCAGGTCTCAGTAAAATTACATAGCATTTTGGCAGGAAAATACAGAATAGTAAACCAAAGCTAGAGACCAAAATGGCAAATATCTCCACAGCGACAATCAATTTTCCAGGAGAACTGACATATGCTGGGATAAACGTGATCCATACAGCACAGAATATAAGCATACTGAATGTGATGAATTTAGCTTCATTGAAGTTGTCTGGCAGTTTTCGTGCCAGAAAAGCTAAAACAAAACAAAGGACAGACAGGAGACCAATGTAACCAAGCACAGTCCAAAAACCAATAGCTGAACCTAAATTACATTCTAAAATTATCTTTTCCTGATAATGATCCATATTCATGTATGGAAATGGTGGAGATAATATTAACCAAAATGCACATATAAGCACCTGTATAAGTGCAAAGTTAAGAACACAGAGTTTTTGCTGCAAGGGCCCAAACCATTTCATGACATTACTTCCTGGAAGTGTAGCCCTGAAGGCCATTAACACAACTATTGTTTTCCCCAAAACACAGGAGATACAGAGGACAAAAGTAATCCCAAATGCTGTGTGACGCAACATACAGGACCACTCAGTGGGCCGACCAATAAAAGTAAGTGAACAGAGGAAACACAGAGTCAGTGAGAAGAGCAACAGGAAGCTCAACTCTGAGTTGTTGGCTCTAACTATAGGTGTGTTTCTGTAAATGTAAAAAATCAGCATGATTACTATTGTGAAAAAGACCCCAACTAAAGAAAACAATGCCAAAAGTATCCCCATTATTTCATCATATGAGAAGAATTCAATTTCTTTTGGGATGCAGGCATCTCCTCTTATATTTGACCACTGAGCAATAGGGCATTTGAGGCAATTAATAGAATCTAGAAAGAAGAAAATACAATTAAAATAATTAATTCTATTTAAAATACTAATCAAGCACTCTCTCCAATTTTGTAACAAAACACATCTTCAAATAATATATTTTTTTAATATAACAGACATTTCCATTATTGTTTCGTAATAGTTATGTACCTGTGTTGTTACTAATCTCTCCTGGAGGGCATAGTATACAATCATAACAACAGACAGGTTTTCCTTTCTGTACAGCTTTCCTGGTGCCTGGGGGACAGCTCTCACTGCATTTAGACACAGGCACCTGCACAATTCAAATACAAGAACACAAAAATTATTATATTTACTTCATGAGTTGTAATTCAAATATTTAAAAAAAGTGTGTGTATGTTTAAAAATGTATAGAAAAATCTCTACCAGATGTCTTCCTTCTCTCCAGACTACCTGAACATTATTCATGGAGAACCGCTGACCTTTAGGCAAAGAGGCATCGTAATAGCCAATAGTTTCCACCTTCATTTTGCCTTTATTAACACTTTGTAGATTGATCAGCTCATATCTTGCTGGTGAGTCTCCGTTGTTATCAAAAAAGACATTTTCACGCCCAGCTGTTGTGAAATTTATAGACTGCAAGGAATTTAAAACCTTCAGCAAGCAAATTAAATAAAAATGTTAGTGTCTTCAGGCTAACTGATTGAAGTATATGTGTAATTTGTGACCCTGGACCACAAAACCAGTCATAAGGGTCAATTTCTCGAAATTGAGATTTATACATCATCTGAAAGCTGAATAAATGGTTTGATGTATGGTTTGTTAGGATAGGACAATATTTGGCCGAGATACAACTATTTGAATATCTGGAATCTGATGGTGCAAAAAAATCAAAATACTGAGAAAATCTCCTTTAAAGTTGTCCAAATGAAGTTCTTAGCAATGCATATTACTAATCAAAAATTAAGTTTTGATATATTTTTACGGTAGGACATTTACAAAATATCTTCATGGAACATGATTTTTACTTAATATCCTAATGATTTTTGGCATAAAAGAAAAATCGATAATTTTGACCCATACAATGTTTATTTGGCTATTGCTAAAAATATACCCAAGCGACTGGTTTTGTGGTCCAGGGTCACATTTATTTTATTCTGGCAAAAACATCTGGTCTCACCTGCCAAGGCTTTATTTCGACAAGTTTTAGACAGGAGGAATTAGAATTTAAGCTTTTGTTTTGATCACACGAGAGAAGATTATTAATTGCATGAGCTACTGCATAAACGGCTTTATATATATTGTTTGAGAATCTTAAGTTAGTCAAGTCAGTGAAAGAGTTTTGCACATCCCTCAAGTTCTCAGAGCCATTACATGTCTTTCTTATTTCACTTGGATTCAAAGAACAGTCAAAGACATGCTCCCAAAAGTCTTTGAGAAATATGCTGCTAGGAAACTGAGAGGGGTTAACTTCCTGTAGAAAAAGGTCTAAACCAGGTATTTGAGCATTGCGGACAGTGAATCCTATAGATCCAATGAGCAAAGTGTGACCGTTGATATCAGCTAGAGAGTCATCTGTGATCCAGGCATCACTTCCGATCCACTGCAGTCCTGTAATGTTCTGCTTGTATAACTCATCCACCAGTATCTTGATCTCTCTGTGCGACATGAAAGCCATTATTACCTTAGATGTTGAGGTTCTGATAATATTCACAATTCGAATTATTTCATGGTATAGACTGGTACTTTCAAAGGCTTCTGAGTATTCAATACACACTCCTTCCTCATTAGCAGCCTTAATAAAAGTGGTTATTCCATTTATTCCATAATCATTTTTATTGCTTAATGCCCCCACCCACATCCAGCCAAAATGTCTGACCAGCTGGGCCAGTGCTCTGCTTTGATAGTAATCACTGGGAATAGTTCGGAAAAAGGAAGGGTACTCCTTTCTGTTGCTCAAACAAGCACATGTTGCAAAATGACTAATCTGTAAAGACAGAGATAGTGAAAAGATAAACATTTATAAAAAAAAAAAAAAGATACATGAAAGTATTTTCAAATGTATTGATTTAGTGTCCTTATTTGAAATTTCCACATGGAAACCTTTAATTATAACTACACATAAAAAAAAATTATGAAGATAAAACATAGCTTACCACTGGTATATGAAATCTTCCAACAATCTTCGCAAAGCTCATGGTTGGTGTTGATCCAGAATGTCCAATAATGGCTTGGACTGTTGGAGGTTTAGTGCAGTTTGCTCCTGTTTCTGACTGATCTAGACCATTTACTAATGTCATCACAGCTCTTAGTATGTCTGTGGATCCACAGTCATTGTAAATTTTATAGCCCAGTTTAATTCCAGGGATAATGTCTGTGTCCCTGTTTATTTCATCTATTGCAAACATCATCGTGTGAGCAAACTTGAATTCCCTGAAACTGAAACTTTAGGGAATTTTAGTCAGGCATGCTGTATTTTTACTGAAGAGGATTCAGCACAACAACAATAAATGTAAAAAAAAAAAAAAAATATAAACAAATTGAGAAAATTGAGAAAATGAAACCATGGTACTAACACATACATACTCTTTGCATGGACGTATTTCCGGCATTTTTGTCATTTTTGTTATGTAGCCATCTTGTCCGGTGCGGAAGGAAAATACACCCCCAATTATCAGGTCTCCATCTTTCTCCATTTCAGGCAGCACCCTGTGCCCCTGTGGTGTGCAGTCAGGCTTTTCTGCCTGGGTTATCAGGACCATCAAAAGCAGCTGAAGTATCAGCATGGCAGTTCTGGTTCCTGCCTGTTGCCGACCACTGAGAAAATGAAACCATGGTACTAACACATACATACTCTTTGCATGGACGTATTTCCGGCATTTTTGTAAAGGACTCTATGTAGCCATCTTGTCCGGTGCGGAAGGAAAATACACCCCCAATTATCAGGTCTCCATCTTTCTCCATTTCAGGCAGCACCCTGTGCCCCTGTGGTGTGCAGTCAGGCTTTTCTGCCTGGGTTATCAGGACCATCAAAAGCAGCTGAAGTATCAGCATGGCAGTTCTGGTTCCTGCCTGTTGCCGACCACTGCATTTATACAGTGTGAGAAGCCCAAACAACTCATGGCATCAGTTCTCTCAGGGGACTGAAAATACCAATCATAGTTTATTCTTCTCTAAGCAGTAAATTGTTTTGCTTTTGCAGCCACTAATATTTCCTTCTGTAAATTAAAAATTTGTATTTATTTATTTATTTACTTGCTTGCTTGTTTGCTTGCGCAATAAGTGCCAAATTTGGATTTGTGTGCTAATAGAACTACCTGATGTAAAATGCATAGAAAACAGTGAAAAGTTAATTAAATAAGTCCAGCAATTTAATCTTAGGAATTCAACTGCAATCAAATATCAAAATGAATACTACAATTACCACCATAAGATTAGTTCCTTTCAGCTGCGATCCATGAGAGAATTTTCAAGGGTGACTGATGTGTAAATTAATTTTGATCAAATCTGCTATCCATACAGTACAGCAATATATATATATATATATATATATATATATATGCATTTTATTTACTTACTTATTTGCAAGATAAAATGCTCATGGAAGAAATCCCCTCTTCTTTATCCCAGGACATAACGATATCATTAAACACCCATTGTAACTGATGTGTTGTGTGTTTCTGATACATATTTAATTGTTATATAAAAGACATTTCACTTTGCATTTTATTTATTCATACCTTACCATATTTACAAAATTGTAATAAAAGGTATTTTATTGCATAATAAATTCACATATGTTAGTCTGCTGTCTTAGTTTGATGCCATTTTGCCCATCATATGCTTTTTGGAATTCTTCTCCGGTTTAAGTAAAATCACATAGCATTTTGGGAGAAAAATGCAGAAAAGTAAACCAAAACTTGAAGCTAAAATAGCAAATATCTCTACTGCCACAGTAAACTTTCCAGGAGAGCTTACATAAGCTGGAATAAAAGCAATCCACACAGCACAGAATATGAGCATACTGAATGTGATGAATTTGGCTTCATTGAACTTATCAGGCAATTTACGGGCCAGGAAAGCCAAAATGAAACACAAAAGAGCAAGCAATCCTATATAACCCAGAACAGCCCAGAAACCTATAGATGAACCTACATCACACTCTAAAATGATCTTTTCCTTGACGTAATTTAGATTTTTAAAGGGAAAGGGTGGAGATATTGTTAACCAAAGCACACAAATAAGCACTTGTATAAGAGTGAATCCAAGAACACTAAGTCTCTGTTGAGGAGGCCCAAACCATTTCATAACATTACTTCCTGGAAGTGTAGCCCTGAAGGCCATTAAAACCACAACTGTTTTCCCCAGAACACAGGAGATACAGAGGACAAAAGTGATCCCAAACGCTGTGTGACGCAACATACAGGACCACTCAGTGGGCCGACCAATGAAAGTAAGTGAACAGAGGAAACACAACATCAGTGAAAACAGAAGCAGGAAGCTCAGTTCTGAGTTGTTGGCTTTCACTATTGGGGTATTTTTATATTTGAAGAATATGACAGCAATTATCATTGTAATAAATGTACCAACAATAGAAATCATTGTAAGCAAGATTCCCATGATTTCCTCAAAAGACAAAAATTCGGTCTCCTTCTCAACACATCCATCCTTTTGCAGATTTGACCAGAAGTCTTGATGGCACCGCAGACATGTTACAGAATCTGTATGAAGTGCAATAAATAAAGTAATAATAATAATAATAATAATTGACAAATTTAACGTTTAATGTGAAATTATTACATTAATGTAGCTTTGCCTAGTTGTAGCTACATTTACTCAGTTTGTGTATTTATTTATTTATTTATTTATTCATGTATGTATGCATGCATTTTACCTGTAGTGTTACTGATTTCTCCCTCTGTGCATGGGATGCAGTCATAACAACATATAGGCTTTCCTTTCTTCACAGCCTTCCTAGTGCCAGGGGGGCAGCTCTCACTGCACACAGACACCGGTACCTGTGACAAATATTTCAACTTTATACACTGTTGAACATATTATTGTATCTATACAATGATAAAGTTAATCATCATACACAGTTGACTTTTTATTATTTATTTATTTATTTATTATTATTATTTATTTTTTTATTTTATCCTCACTTTTGTTACATTATTTGCCCATACAATTGAATCCATATTCACTGCCAAACAATCTTTCACAGGAAGAGAGGCATCATAAAGCCCAACAGTGACAAATTCATCATGTTTTTTTTTACTTGGTTGCCAATTTATTACTTCATATTTTGCCACTGCTTCACCATTCTCATCAAAGTAAACCTCCTCACCATCCTTGGTTTTGAAACGCACCTTTTGCAGGTGTGTCAGAAACTGGGGGAAAAAAGAAGGAGAGAGAGAGAGAATTTTTTAAATGTTAATCAGTCATTGACCAAAATGTTTAATTCAATAAATTATATGAGCTCATTCTAAACTTAGTGTTAACCCACTGTTAAAGGATCAAGCTGTTTCTTTGAGGCACATTTTTCCTTGCAGCCCAGAAGATTATGAAGTGTATGAGCAACAGCATACACTCCTTTGTACACATTGCTGAAGATGGGCATGAGTGACATATCTGTAAAAGTGTTTTGCATCTGGGACAATTCCTCTTTGCCTGTACATGGAGTTGTGAACCTTGAATCATTCTTGGTCGAGTATTTACACTGAAATAGGGCTTCCCAGAGCTCAGTAAAAATGACACTTCCTGAAGACTTAAGTGGCTTGATGTCTAGAATAAATTCCTTTAGACCTGTCACTTGTGTTTTGGGTATAGCCAGACCAACTGCCCCTTGTAGAATGTGATGCTTATCCATACTGGCAATGACTGAATCAGAGATCCAACCCTCAGTACCTACCCACTGGTATCCAGTAATATTGTATTCAACAAATTTATGCAGCAGAACCTCCAAGTCCCAGTGCACAAGAAATCCCACAATCACTCGTGAAGTAGAGCTTTTAATCTGCTCAATTATCCTTATTACTTTATCTTCAGGGTAGGTTCTGAAAAATGGGAGAGAATATTCCAAACAGATACCCATCTGTTCTGCCATCTTCGTGAAAGTGGCCATACCATTATTACCATAATCATCATCCGTTCTTATGGCTCCCACCCAGGTCCAGCCAAAGTGCCTAACCAGTTCTGCCAGTGCTCTACTCTGGTAGTAATCACTCGTAATAGTTCGAAGAAATGAAGGATATTTGGTTTTGTCACTGAGACACTCACAGGTGGCATAATGGCTGATCTAAGAGACAATTAAATAGTGTTTTATCTTATTTTAAGTAATCATGAGTGGCTTACATTTCTGAATGAAATGATTATTATTTCTTTTATAAACAATATTTTGATAAAATAACTTGACTGTACAGTCATATTGTAAATAGTTTTCAAAAAGAGTAATTAATACCATTGGAAGTTTAAATGGTCCAATAGTTTTTGCCATCGCCATGCATGCTGATGAGGTTGTGTCTCCTAGTATGGTTTGCACATATGCTTGCTTGGTGCAAGGTCCAGCTGAGGAAGCGTTTTCATGTCCATTAGCAAGAGCCATAGTCACTCTAACAGCCATTGCCATCGAACCGCATGTATCATAGATCTTGTAGCCTAATGAGACCCCGGGTAGCAAGGTGGAACTGTTATTGATTTCCTCCACAGCGAAGAGCATGGACTGCACATACTGGAAGTCTCTATAATTAAGACTTGGTTGAGAAAAAAAAATATTCAAGTGAATCATTACATTCAAGTGAATCTTAAAATTATATTCAAAAAAGTATATATTCTTACAATTATATTTTACTGAAACTGTTAGCTATGTATACATACATTTTGATATATTCTGATTCAGATGTTGCCTACCTGATGCAATTCAGTGGAGGTGGTGTAACAGAATATGTTATTTGTCTGATCTCCCAGCTGCTATGGAAGGAGAAAACACCTCCAATTATGATGTCTCCATCTTTCCATAACTTAGGGTATACAGGCTGTCCTTGCAGAGTACAGACAGTTTCGTTAGCTCTGGTAAAAGTAATGATGGTCATTACTACGTGCATGAGTGCAAAGAATGACTCCATCCACCCATTGAATATATGCTACTCAGAGACGTACCCGGTATGATATTGTAATAGGCAGAACAGAAAGGATTTTGCGATATTTATAGCGATGAAAGGAACTAAACCTCTATGGGAAAATTACATAGTTGAACCATTAATGAAGGAGGTGCTCCATCCTGACATTATTATTATTATTATTATTTTATGCATTTATGTATTTTTGGTCAGTCTAGCCTTTTTTGATTGTTTGTTTGTTCAATAATTGTTTAGAAAGTGGAGGTTTTTGTCATTTGAGCAGTAAACTTTATTTACAGTCTTATCCTTTTGTTTGTTGAACATAACCAAAAAAGCATAATTAACTTGGCTGAAATCCTTTCGTGATTGTACTATATACAAATATTTGCTAGGAAACAAAGAGATACAAATATTTACTATATAAAAATATTTTACAAAAAAAAAATAAAAAGTAAATTAAATCCACACAGACACTACATTATAGGGTGAATTCACTTAAATTATATACAAAATTTAATATAAGGTGTCCCCAAAATGTGCCCCCAAAAATGTGTCTTGAAGTTTCAGCTCAAAATAAAAAAAAAATGCCCATTTTGTATTGCTCTCTGAACATTGTCTTATGATAAGTGAATGGAGAATTGTATCCGTGATTCTGCAATAATTTTTTATCATGTACCATCAAAATATATGCAGTAGAGGGATGATAATAATAATAATAATAATAATAATAATAATGATGATGTGTAATAATAATAATAATAATAATAATAAGCGTATTACAGACAAATCAGTTTAAACTTCTGATATATGGGCGCACACATCCAAAGCACGTGCACAAGGTGGCTGTCACAAGGCATGTGAGTACTAAACTAAGTTCTATTTCATGTCTTATTGTGCTTAAAATGTCAAATACACACACGGTTATGTCAAAAACACAAAATTTTACATAAGCACAGTCAGTTATGTCTGTGAATGTAAACAGGTGGGAAAGAAATTGCATATTTATATTAGATCTGTTAATTAAGAGCAGGGCCGTAGCTGGGCTTTTTATGCAGTGATTAAAAGCAATCTGAAGCGGACTGTATTTTGAGATGTTTAAGAGCTGAAGACTGCCCCAACAATCATAAAATAACACCAGAAATTGCATAATTTTTCTTTTATTAGCTGAAAGCAAAGGCACGCTACATTCACGCGGAGGCTTCAGTCTGTTGTGGAAAAGCAGAGGCTGACAACGAGCGAAAACGGGCAGAAATATTTGCACGCTATCAGTGTGCGAATTATGGGAGTTTAATACATATCTACATGAATATGTGCCCCACTTCTAGAAAACCTCGCTTATTCAATAACGTACATTTACTGCATGGACGGGGCAAGAACAAAGTATAAGCATTTAAAATGCATGTATACAGTTCAGTTGAAAGCTTACCCATTTTGACTTGCTGTTAATGCTATTAAATTGAATGTAAGAAACAGACTGCCTGCTTAAATGACCGCAATGTTAGAAACAACAACACCAAAATAAGAGCTTGTGCGATGAAAGTTGCGTTCGTTACTATATAGAAACAGTCGGCTCACGAAGCGTTTTCTTTCAGAATTTTCATAGGATAAAAGTAAAAACGGTTGCAATATAAGACCTTTAAAATGTATATTTTCTGGTCTGCCTCAGCTCCAGCCGTCTCAACAGCGTTCAACAATGTCAAAATGATTGAGATGACCAATCAAATCAAAGAAGGCGGGCCTTACTGTTCACAGAAACTGCGAATTTCACCGCGGCGCTTCAGTGACGGTACAAAGTAGCTAAACGTGTAATAGCTATTTTACAATTGTTTTACAAAGACATAAACGACCAACAATATCCAGTGAATTGAATTGAATGTAGGCCTGTCATTTGTGATTCATGTAATTCATAGCCATGGTCTAAGTTAATTGAATGTGATGAAAATAGCATTTTTCTGTTTTGCGTTTTCAACATATTAGGAATACAAATAAAATTGAATGGTGCATATTTTAAAATAATAATATTATTTGCAGTTCAGATTGATTACTTTGCAAAAAAAATATTATTCTTGTTATTTTGCTGTTCTTTTTTTCTTCTTTTAATATATTTCCCTAAATCAATTTAAATCCTATATTTATTTAGTTCCTTTAAATAAATAAGATTGATTACTTTGCAAAAAAAATATTATTCTTCTTATTTTGCTGTTCTTTTTTTCTTCTTTTAATATATTTCCCTAAATCAGTTTAAATCCTATATTTATTTAGTTCCTTTAAATAAATACCAGTACCATAGAGGTCTGGGCCCGTATTCACAAAACATTTTACCTTACCACTAAGAGTTCTCCTAAATAGCAGTAAAAGTTTTAGCTAAGAGTTTTCTCTCAAAACCTATTCACATAGCTGCTGAGACAAACTTTTACTAAGGAATAGACAGAAGTCTTAAAGGGGTCATATGATGTTGCTAAAAAGAACATTATTTGGTGTATTTGGTGTAATGAAATATGTTTATGCGGTTTAAGGTTAAAAAAACACATTATTTTCCACATACTGCACATTATTGTTTCTCCTCTATGCCCCGCCTTCTGAAACGCGTCGATTTTTACAAAGCTCATCGGTCTGAAAAGCTGTGATTGGCCAGCTATCCAGTGTGTTGATTGGCCGAATACCTCAAGCGTGTGACGGAAATGTTATGCCCCTACCATACTGTGATGATGCCCTGTCAGGCCGGAGCGATGATTCAAAAACATGTGATTGGCTGATAGTCTCTGTCAGAGATTTATTCATAGAAATATTGTTAGTAAATATAAAAGTTTTAAAATAAAAATGTTAATTGCCAAATTCAAATAAAGATTTTAAAATGCAGGCTAAGTGTCACTAATTAAACAGGCTATATAATCGAATAATTGTCAGCCTCTTATATGTATGCTTCTCGTAAACAATTAGTCAATATGCATTAGGGATGCCCTCGACTAAAGATTTTTCTGGTCGACTAGTAGTCATTCATTTTAAGCATTAGTCGACTATTAGTCGCACTTTTATTAATAAACCATATAAATCATAATAATGAGCCTTTAATTGCCTACATAGCCTAATAAGCGCTCAAGCGCACGTAAAAAAGGCTTGCCACAGCGCACCGGCAAATATAATAAGTATGAATGTGTTAGGGAAAAACAGCAAGTACACTGCATTAACGTTTTAATAATTTATTGTTACAATAATCTAGAATAATCATGGCTGATAGTAAGACATGCAAAAATAAAAGAAAACCAAACTGGATACAGCTATATATTAAGGATATAATCAAAAATGTGGAGTGCAACAGCCATTTTAGGATAGTTCAGATTTGGTCTTCAATACTCCTAATGTTTCACAGATTTAGGAGCAAATTTTAGCGCTAAAACGCTTTGTGAAATACTCTTAGAACAAAAATGTAGGAGTCCTAAATTTAGGACTGACACGCCCATTATTTTTAAGATTTTCTCCTAAATCGGCGAGTTACGAGCTACTTTTAGCCTTAAGATGTTTTGTGAATACTGGCCCATATATAAACATTGATTTCTATTGTAGCGATCAAAACAGAGCAAATCCCCTTTTGAAAGTAACTGGCGCTTCAATAACATTTGTGTCGACTGCATCATTTAGTGAGTCATTGAATCATTCATTCAAATTACTTTTTCATAATTTTAATATAAAAAATTGGTGTATTAAATATTTTAAATACACACACACATACAGGTGCATCTCAATAAATTAGAATGTCGTGGTTTCTAAGAGTAGGAGACTTTTATAAAGAAGCTAAAAGCAAATTTCAGTAAAGTTTAAGACTGATTCTTAAGTGTTGACTGAGTTGACACTTAAGCGTTGTGAACTAAGGACTACAATGATGTCAACACAAAATGGCTGACCTCGACTTCTGAATCAGCCAGTAGTGAGCCTGCAAGGGTGAAGTCACAGCAACATGACATCATTTATAAATCCAGACAATACAATTGTTCTGTTATTTAAATTTATTTTAAAAGGTAGCTTTGCATTATGTGCAAAAACATTACAAATATCTACACTTATTTTACACAACTACAAATAAGGAGAGTGTGTACAGGGAAGAGCAAAAATATACTTAAGTGCCTTGGCATTATTTCACAATCTAGTACAATTTTATTAATAGGTTTACATATTAATTAAATTCACAGATGGATTATATTTATGTAATTAAGTTGACTAATCACATCACCCAAATTGCACTCTCAGCTGTATATAAAAGAAAAATCAATATTCCAAACTCTTAAAAATGGAATCAAAAAGAAAACCAAACTGGTCCAAGGAAGAAAGTATTCTTCTAGTGCAATCAGTCCTTAAATTTGGAAGGACATCATACGAGGAAAATTCAGTCCGACTGTAACAAGTAAAGGAAAAAAAAATGCATGGCAATAAATTGCCATGACTATAAATGCAGCATTTCCTCGGACAAGCCGGCCTGCTGAAGACTGTGAGAAAAGGTGGTACAATGTACAGGTGCATCTCAATAAATTAGAATGTCGTGGAAAAGTTCATTTATTTCAGTAATTCATTTTCTGTATTAAATTGACATTAGTTACTTTAATCTATGGACACTGAAAAAAAAAAAACACCACACCACATCGGATTGAATAAACATGTTTGCACTGTTTAATATTTTCTGTATGTAAATGTAGTGCTGAGCCGGGCCATCTGACGTGCCACATTGCACCACATCTCAGGATGTCTTCCTGTGTCCTCCAAAAGAGGCTTCTGCTTCACAAAACACAGGGTTTGCACAGAGTGTAGCGCCTGAAGATGACATTGAGTCTCTTAAAATAAAAAAAAAATAAAATTACAAATCAAGTTGTTGAAAGTTCAAAATGAATATTATACACTAAAACTGAAGAGATTAAAGAATCAATGATTGAACATATGTTTGAGTAAATAAAAGTGTGTGAACACAAATTTGTTAATAGTTGCTTCTTGTCTACATGTTTTTCTTACCCAAAATGTAAGTTTGCAAAGCAGTCCCTTATTGATTCTCTGCTTGAACCACTTTGTAATGTGGTACTGTTGTTATTACCATCATAATCATCATCACTGTCATCGTCGTCATCGTCATCATCAAGCAGTGGTATATTACAAATATTGTGCAAAATGCCACAAGCCATAATAATGTGACTAGCACGGTCAGGGGACTGTCTAATCTCTCCATGAAGGACATGGAATATCCTTTTGTGCTGTCCAATTCCTCTCTCCACCACAGCTCTTGTTGCTTTGTGTGCTCTTTAAGACGAAAAATGATACAAGAACAAATCAAGAATGCACTTATTGAACAAAATTGGTGTCTTGCCTGAAGTTCAGTCCTGTACAGTACAATTACAGTTATAATTGAGCTGCTGTTCACCTTGTGGTCTTCTGTAAGGGGTAAGAAGCCAGCGTTTTAAAGGGTATCCTGAGTCACCCACCAGATGACATCCGGGGCGAACATAATTTTGTTCAAATAACCCAGTGAGGCCACTCTCAGAAAGAACCCGAGAATCATGTGTTAACCCTGGCCATTTTGGCACAAGATCCAGGATCTTGTAAGCGGCATCAAACACAACTTGAACATTGATACTGTGGAATCCTTTTCTATTGACGTATGCCTCCTCATTTACAGTTGGAGAAATTATGTGAACGTGAGTGTCATCGATGCCTCCAACAACTCCGGGGAAGCCTGCAATTCTCATAAAAGCTTCTTGCTTTTGCCGTAAAGTTTGAAGGTCAGTTGGGAAGTCAATGAACTGCCTTACTATGTTTGGGGTGGTTAGTGCTGCAATAGTGCTATTTAAGACCCTGCTGACTGTGGACTGTGATGGGCCCAAGTCATCACTGGTGCACTGCTGCATTTTCCCAGTTGCCAAAAAACGCAGAGTCATTATTACCTTCAGTTCTGCAGTTAAAGCATTGTTTCGTAGAGTTTGAGGAGTTATTGAATTTCTGACTAGGTCAGTAACAAAAAGAATACCTTGACGATCAAGTCTGTACCGTTTTATCAACTCCCTGTCATCATATAATTCCAACACGTTCTTTCGTTCTTGGAAAGTGCACGGTCTCCCCTGGGCCCGTATGTATAAAACTTCTCAGAAATGCTCTTAAGAATAGTCTTAAGCTTTGACTTAAGTGTCAAAAAATTCTTAGTAAAAAGTAGGACTTTTCTAAGAGTAGGAGACTTTTATAAAGAAGCTAAAAGCAGCTTTCAGTAAAGTCTAAGACTGATTCTTAAGTGTTGACTGAGGTGACACTTAAGTGTTGTGAACTAAGGACTACAATGATGTCAACACAAAATGGCTGACCTCAACCTCTGAATCAGCCAATAGTGAGCCTGCTCATGTAAAGTCACAGCAGCACAACACCAATCATTTAATGTAACTACAATAAAATAATTTAATTAAGACACTGAAATATTTTAATATTTATTTATTTATTTTTATTTTTTTATTTTTTAATGCTTTGCATTTTGCAAAATTATCACAAATTATTACTGATGCTTCGTTTTCTATTGGTATGTCTCCTCGTTTACAATTGGAGCAATGATGTGAACATGAGTTCAATCAGTGGCTCCAACAACTCCATGAAAGCCCACAATCCTCATAAAAGTGGCTTGTTTTTGCAATATGGTTTGGCGGTCAGTTGGAAAGTTAATTAATTGCCATATAGTAGTGGCCAAAAGTGAGGTCCGGCCTAGGAACATTATGACGTAATCTAGCAACATTTAGCAACTGTTTTAGCTACTTTCAGTTGAAAGCAGTTGGCAACACTGGTCAGTGTTTTTTTTCACTCATATTTGAACAGTTTAAGTGAAATGTGGGGTCATTAAAAAAACCCTCCACACATCACTTTTGGCCACTGTTGTGTTTGGTGGGATTAGTGCCACAATATGTAAGAACCTGCTTACTGTGTCATCACCGGTGCATTGCTGCATTTTTCCAATTTTCCAGCCAAAAAATTTTACTACTTTAATTTCTGCAGGTAGAGCATTGATTTGTAGAGTGGAAGAAGTTATTAAATTTCTTTGTCAGTTACAAAAAGAATTGACTATCTTGGCGATCAAGTTTGTATCATTTTATCAAAATATAACTCCAATATGTCATATCTTCGTTGGAAAGTGTGTCTCCTCCTTTTGCTGCCATCTTGTTTCTCCTAACTAGGTTAGGAGACCTCTTCAGCTCTCTTAAATCATTTAGGAGCTGAAGTCTAGTCTTAACACTTAGGAACCTTTATGAATCACACTTATTCTTAAGTCTAGGAATAGGAGTAAAATGACGTCATTCTAAGAATTTTGACACACTTAAGACTAAAATTTTACTCTGAGCGGCTTTATACATACGGCCCCTGGGTCCATATGTATAAAACTTCTCAGAAATGCTCTTAAAGGGAACCCCGGGTATTAAGACTTGTATGGCTTAAAATAACGTAAATGATGTCTGTTAATGAAAAATGTAGTAGAAACTACATGAAAGATTTACGTTAGTTAAAAAATCCACATCGTCGTTTGCTTATTTTGGACTGTGGGGGGGCGCCATTATTTTGATGACGTTAAATGGTTGCACTCGGTGAGCTACTGGCACTACCTGTTGCTATTTTGACACAACTCGTAATATAAAACACGGATACGATGCCACATTGTGCTGCTTTTGGCTGTAATTTTCAGTCGAAGGGCAACAAGAGCAGCGATGTAAGTCTTCACAGCTTTCCTAGCAACAAGAAGAGGAGAAAAGAATGGGAAGATGCCTGTGGACGAATACAACTTCCCAAAGACCCGCGTCTGTGTTCTCGCCACTTTAGCCCTGATGCCTTTGAGGCCTTTAGTAGACCACAGCTAATGAAAGAACTTACATGTGCCGACGGATTTAAACGTAGACTTAAACCAAATGCTGTACCATCGAATTTTCCCCCACAAGGAGTCTAAACACACCCGGATATCGAGTGAAATCCGCGCTGAGAAACGACAGAGACAAGAAACGCTAGATGCAGCGTTGTATAAAGTGTGGTTCTTTGATTGCCATGGAGGATATGAAGGAGATGGAAAATGAAGGATCACAGCTGACTCTGGAGCTCACGTGTGCTAATGGCTGTAGTTACAGATGGCAGTCTCAGCCTACTGTCAGCAGTACCAAGGGTGTTGGAAACCTGCTATTGGCAGCGTCTGTGTTTTTCAGTGGCATTCACTTTGCTAAATTTGAACAGTTTTGTAAGAACATGAACCTCAAAACAATAAGCGAAGACACATACACAACACTTAGGAAGAAGTATGTGTTCCCAGCTATTGAGAAGACATGGGCCAAAGAACAGAATGCAGTGTTGAGCAGTATGAAGTCAAGAGAAGTTGTCCTCTGTGGAGATGGCCGGTGTGACTCTCCCGGTCATTGTGCCAAATACTGCACCTACACTTTTATAGATGTGGAGAGTCAAAAAGTTGCAGACTTCAAAGTGATAAGCTGCACCCAGGTTTCAAGCTCTAATGCCATGGAGATCAGAGGTTTTAAGGAAGCTCTTAAATCCATAGAAGAAAATGGAGTGAAGGTCTCTAGCATTTCCACGGACAGGCACCCACAAATTGTCAAAGAAATGAGGGCCAGTAACCAAGAAAAACACCATGAATTTGACCCCTGGCATGTGGCAAAAGGAGTGTTGAAAAAAATGGCCATTGCAGCTAAGAGGAAAGAATGTGTGGGCCTGGGAGAGTGGATACCATCCATTGTTAACCATTTATGGTGGAGTGCCCAAACCTGTGAGGGTAATGCTGAGGTGCTGAAGGAGAAGTGGGTGTCAGTAATACACCATGTTACCAACCGGCATGACTGGCCAGGCAACAAGCATTACCATAGATGTGCTCATGAGCCACTTGATGAGCTGACCGAGAGAACGAAGCTTTGGTTGAGTCCAGGATCTGAAGCCCACAAAGCACTGGTGAGGACTGTTAAAGACAAGCGACTTTTGAAAGACCTGGACCACCTGACAAAGTGCATCCACACTACAACACTAGAGGTATGTTTAGTAGCTTTAAACAGTGTTACAGAGGTTGCATCTAAAATAATTTGGTAGTATTTTTACACACAATTTAACATCTTTACATATTTGTTTCAGGTGTACCACTCCATGTACCTCAAATACCTTCCGAAGAGAACATATTTTGGATATGATGAGATGATCCATGCTTCCATGCTTGCTGCTCTGGATCATAACAACAATGCAAACAGACAACAGGTGAGTGTACTATTGACACAGCTCTCCTTTTTAGCTAGCTCTTCCTTTTTGCCAGGTTTTATAAAATAGTTTTCATAGACATAGAAAATATTGTTTAGGGCAAGTTATTTATTTTTCATTGGCTCAAGTTAAAAAATATAGATGTGAATCATTACCCTACATTTTTTTAATTGGATGAATGAAACATTTATTTTCAGTGTGTACACAGTGTCGGATAAGAAACTGAGAAGCATGTTGACCAGATACAGACTCAGCGGACACAAGCTGATGATGGAGACGGGCAGAAACAGAAAAACATGGCTGCCACCGGAGCGAAGATTGTGTTCACACTGTGATCTGAATCAGATGGAAACAGAACTGCACTTCCTAACAGAATGCTCCCGCTGTAAAAAAAATTAAAAGTTGAGTTAACTTAAAATAAAGCAACCAGCTGCAAAGCAGTTTTTAGTTTACTCAACTTCGGTGGTTGTAGTTGTGCCAAATCATTTTTGAAAGTTCAGTGAAGGTGGATAAGGGAGTTGAGCGATCTTTAAAAAAACGAGTAGCCTAAAAAAACTAAAAAAAGTAGTACTACTTTAAAATGTAGTAGTAACTACATGGGCATGAAGTTCAGTCAACTCAAAAAAGCTTTGTAGCTGGTTGCCAACTTCAAAATAAAGTTGATTCAGCTTTATTTTCATCTTTTGATTTAGCTATGAATAATCTTGCATCCATATTTCTCAGCCATGCTGTAAATGCTGTAAACCATGCTGTAAAAACAATACAAAAGACTATACCATCATTACAGAAAATATTCACAATTTGTCACATTGAGGACCCTTAATAGGCAAAAGAACACTTTCCTTTCTTCTTGGAATGCTTTTAAAGTGCTTTTACAGCACAACATATTTTAAAGTGCTGGAGTAACAAAGTACAAGCCTTAAAGTGCTATATCTATGAACAAGACTTCAGGATCCTAAAAATTGCAACAAATGTGTTTGAGCAATCCAGTTTCACAACATTTAAGGTTCATTACATTAAAATTTAAAATATTTCCTCTTTTGACATGTTGAACTTTTACGGAAACATCAGATGGAACAACAGGAACAGCTTAGTGCTTGCCCTTATCCGTATCCAGGTATTTAGACATTAACAGTTTGTTTTTGAAGGACTGGACTCTTGCTGAGCACTGGGGGTCAAGACCAATAAACACCTTTTGAATCGTTTCAAAGGTGTACTTGAGTTCTTTAGGATAGTTCATGTTCAGGGCATAAATCAAGCCAAAGAGAAGAGCCATAGCAGTGGGAAGGTCTTGCACATTATCCAGCACGATATGCTCCTCTAGAACCACAGACAGGCACCTTACATTTGGGTTTGAGTGGATGGTCGCAACGTCATCTTCAACGATGGTTAAGATCCCCATCTTTATTCCCATTTGTATGATTTTCTTCTGGCTCTGTGTCCTGCAGTAAAAAGCAGCATAAAACAAGGTCAAAAGCCATTTTTTATTTGAATTCTGCAACTGCATTCAGACAGTAAGGGCGAAAAACACAAGGGTATGGCCATTGCAGCTAAGAGGAAAGAATGTGTGGGCCTGGGAGAGTGGATACCATCCATTGTTAACCATTTATGGTGGAGTGCCCAAACCTGTGAGGGTAATGCTGAGGTGCTGAAGGAGAAGTGGGTGTCAGTAATACACCATGTTACCAACCGGCATGACTGGCCAGGCAATAAGCATTACCATAGATGTGCTCATGAGCCCCTTGATGAGCTGACCGAGAGAACAAAGCTTTGGTTGAGTCCAGGATCTGAAGCCCACAAAGCACTGGTGAGGACTGTTAAAGACAAGCGACTTTTGAAAGACCTGGACCACCTGACAAAGTGCATCCACACTACAACACTAGAGGTATGTTTAGTAGCTTTAAACAGTGTTACAGAGGTTGCATCTAAAATAATTTGGTAGTATTTTTTACACACAATTTAACATCTTTACATATTTGTTTCAGGTGTACCACTCCATGTACCTCAAATACCTTCCGAAGAGAACATATTTTGGATATGATGAGATGATCCATGCTTCCATGCTTGCTGCTCTGGATCATAACAACAATGCAATCAGGGAACAGGTGAGTGTACTATTGACAAAGCTCTCCTTTTTAAGCACTACCGTCTAGCCATGATTTGAGTCCCTTGTTGTTTAGAATAACAATCTGACCTCTGACACTTTAATTTAGTTCTGATGCCATATTTCCCATTATCAAAATTATACTTAGTCAGCAATGTTCTGCTGGAAACTTGAGGCAAAGCCATATAACAGGCGAACAATGGCTGCAGCTTGATTTACTGGAACATGGAGATCCAAGCTTTGTACAAATGAGTTAATGCAATCAGTGACACTAATTAGCTTCAGTTCGATTTCTGACCTAGAAATAGTTCAGAATCTGAAATGTTTCTTCTTCACTTTACATGTCAGAACTTGTAGAATTCTCAAACTTCCTGATTATTTCCAAGTTTACATAAAAATATCACAGATTTTTGATGTGATGTCCAACTTTTGCACCCACTGTTTGTTACAATTATTTGTAATAATTTACAGCAAACTGCTTCTCTAACATTTAATGTATATTTATATGTTCTGTTTTAAACAGGCAGTGTTTCAAGATGGGGAGACTGTTGGTGAACCTAAGTTCAAAATCTCCTGGAGCAAAGTTCACAAGTCATTCAGAGCAAGACGGGTGGCTGTTAAAAAGGACTATGGCTACATGACGGCAATGGTGGCAGATGTTCTCTCCTCTGTGACAGCTTTAAAGCCGAGCATGGACATGACACTAGACAGAACACACATCATGGCACCACAACAAAGACCATCCAGATCACAGATCATATTTCAGACACAGCAGTTTTCACATTTCAAGTAGCTGCATCTATACAAACACATTGCATACACACCAGCATTCTTCTCTGTTAGTTGATTCATATCAACGGGACTTCTCTCTAACCCCAACTCTAACAAGAACCTGGATGATTGAGGATCTTCACAAACCAGCATTTTTCAAATCCACAAACTTTTATTTTTACATTTATTTTGTACAAAGTTTACATTGTTTGATAATGCCTGTACATAACTCATTCAGTTGATGAAATGTTTTGTAAATCTGAACAATACAAGAGCTTAAAAATCACCAGTCTCTCCATGCCTGGTCTATTTCTGTATAATCAATATCTACATCTTCGAACCCTGCATAAATTCCATCTGAGTAGATGTTTCTTATTTTGTTAACTGCACATGATGGAATGACTCTGCGGATTCTTCTGCCCAGCCTGCCATGCATCCTCCATGTGAACTGACGATATGAAGCATATCTGTAAGACCTAAAAACAGGTTTTGGAACATTTATACTAACAAGTTATTAAACAGTTATGTTGCCTTAACCTTTAAAATTACAGAGGCCTCTAGACAAAGTACTTATGTTCAATTTGAATATCTTCTTAGACTGTGAAGTCAGTCTCATGGTTTACAAAGGTAAGCTGAATCTACACATCCTTCTGTTCTCCACTGTCTGAAATTACTATACCCTGTACTCAATAGGGAAAATAAAACTTAAAATCACATAAGGAAACCAGGCTACAAAGGTTTTCATCTAATACCCCTTATGTCTTCTACATCATGATAAAAGTATTGTGGACAAAAATGTGCACAAAATAATACAATACAGACTATTAGGTGACATTTCATTAATTGTAATAATGTTGGTCAGAAAAATACAAATTACCAGTAATGTAACAAAAATTATTCCATGAAACATTTTATGCAAGTACCCACAGCTGTTATGAAATAGTCATTTCATGCAAAATATCACAGCTGGATAACAAAAGAGTTTAAATTTACAACTAGTTACATGATTTTAAATGTAAAGTTAAACGCGAGGGTTGATGTACAGACTTGCATATTTGTCACCTGGTTCCGATTCGGCAAGTCGGCACTCTCCCTGTCATGGAGACTGACGAGGGCAGCCCATAACACGTCTCGATTGAGACAGACTGCCTCAAAGCTCGTGTGTGCTGTGATGCACGGGATATCTGTAATAGCATAAAAGCAGTAGCATCTTAGCACGTTTCACTGTGTAATGCATTCAGGTGACATAGACGATTTTTACACGCTATAATCATACAACTAAAGTTGGATCCATAAACTTACATGGAACAGCTACAGTGAAAAATTGCAGCTCCTTACAGCAAATGCTCTCCTTCTCGGTCAGCATCGGCAAGCAATAGCCACAGAGACACCATCCATTTTGCCCCACTCTCGCCTCATAAACCCTCCGATCGTCTTCGTTTTGATTGATTTGATATTGAACGTCTTCAATGTTTTGATCCTCACTAATTTCGTGCTCTGGCTCAAATTGAAAAGGCTGAACAGATGACATTTTTTGTAACATAGCAGAATCAAAATAACGAAGCAGTGATCGGTGCAACCATTTGACGTCACAGCCCAGAATGCACTGCGATGTCAACAACAATGGCAGCGTACTACTACCGATTTTTTTAATAAATTTGATAAGAACTAAGACATATTTTGTTAATTGTATATGATATTTCTATACTTTGGGGCAACTGTAATCTAGTAAGCCATACAAGTCTTAGTACCCAGGGATCCCTTTAAGAATAGTCTTAAGCTTTGACTTAAGTGTCAAAAAATTCTTAGTAAAAAGTAGGACTTTTCTAAGAGTAGGAGACTTTTATAAAGAAGCTAAAAGCAGCTTTCAGTAAAGTCTAAGACTGATTCTTAAGTGTTGACTGAGGTGACACTTAAGTGTTGTGAACTAAGGACTACAATGATGTCAACACAAAATGGCTGACCTCAACCTCTGAATCAGCCAATAGTGAGCCTGCTCATGTAAAGTCACAGCAGCGCAACACCAATCATTTAATGTAACTACAGTAAAATCATTTAATTAAGACACTGAAATATTTTAATATTTAAATGTATTTTTTTTTTTTTTAATGCTTTGCATTCTGCAAAATTATCACAAATTATTACTGATGCTTCATTTCCTATTGGTATGTCTCCTCGTTTACAGTTGGAGCAATGATGTGAACATGAGTTCAATCAGTGGCTCCAACAACTCCATGAAAGCCCACAATCCTCATAAAAGTGGCTTGTTTTTGCAATATGGTTTGGCGGTCAGTTGGAAAGTTAATTAATTGCCATATAGTAGTGGCCAAAAGTGAGGTCCGGCCTAGGAAATTTCACCCTTAATTACAAAAAATAAATAAATGAATGTTCAAGATTTTGCAAGCATATTGCATAGTGTTGCCAATTTAGTGATTTTTGTCACTACACTTCCTCATCCCTTTAGAGACTTTTTTTCAAAAGCCTAGCAACAAAATCAATTTCTTGGACAAACCACTGTTGTGTTTGGTGGGGTTAGTGCCACAATATGTAAAACCCTGCTTACTGTGTCATCACCGGTACATTGCTGCATTTTTCCAATTTTACAGCCAAAAAAAATTAATTACTACATTTCTGCAGTTAGAGCATTGACTTGTTGAGTGGAAGAGGTTATTAAATTTCTTACTTTGTCAGTTAAAAAAAAATGTAAAAAAGGCTTTTTGATCTTGGCAATCAAGTTTGTATCGTTTTATCAACTCCATATCATCATATAACTCCAATATGTCATATCTTCGCTGGAAAGTGTTTGTTTCCTCCTCTGTGCTGCCATCTTGTTACTCCTAACTAGGTTAGGAGACCTCTTCAGCTCTCTTAAATAATTTAGGAGCTGGGACCTAGTCTTAACACTTAGGAACCTTTATGAATCACTTTCATTCTTACGTCTAGGAATAAGAGTAAAATTACGTCATTCTTAGAATTTTGACACACTTGGGACTAAAATTTTACTCTGAGCGGCTTTATACATACGGCCCCTGGTCTTTATTTTCCTCAAAACAATTGGTCCCCCCAATGTTCTAGAGTAGACATTATTACGGCCTTGTTTGGTATATAAAAAACACATTTTAAAAACTTGGTTAAAAGAATCACCAGTGTAGAAACAATGATCCAGAGAAAGAGAACAAAGAGGGCCGTTTTTTACTATTCATTCAAGAAAAAAAGTTTATTTTGTTGAGAAATTTAATGACATTCTATGGTTCGCTATAGGCTGCCCATGAAAGCATGATATTGCTCTTTTTTCAGTGTACATATATCAACATCACTGCAATAAGTTACATAGTTAAAATAGCAATAGCTACAGTCTAAATCTCTAGACTGTATCCCACCCCCTCCCCACCCTCCACAAAAAAAAATAAATAAAATAAAACAAATTGCCCACCCAGGATATCTGCCAGCCCACCCTTCTATAGCTCTTAAGAACCGGGCATGTATAATATGTCACAGTTTACTTTATTTTGCTATACTCACTTAGCTATAGTGCCCTGCACCCATTAGTTAAAAATATAAAAATATCAAAAATTATATCTGGTGTCTGAATAATTTTTGGTTCGACTGTGGATTAATTCTTGTTAAAATTACAAAGCAATTCAGTCAAGAGCAGTGAGTGATTTTCTTTTTTCTTTTTCTTTGATTAACATTAACTCTTTCCCCGCCAGCATTTTTGAAAAAAGTTGCCAGCCACCGCCAGCGATTTTGATGATTTTCACTCAAATTTGATGCCTCCAGTATATTTTGCTGTATGAATATTTGAATATGCAATACACCAAAATAAAGATCAGAGCCTCTAAAAAAATCTGTTTTATTCTAGCTTAAAGCATTATTTTTTTATCAACACTTGAATATAGGTAGGTTTCATAAAAAATGCATTATTTTGAGCAAAAAGGTGAGAAAATCACATTTTTATCAAAAACTACATCTGGATAATATTCAGTACGATTATCAAAGCATATAAAGCATAAATCCAGTAAATCGCTTCCATCAATACCTCCAAAGCTTGCACAGACATATACCACTTCCTGGATCAACATTTTACTCCGTAACGTTATGCAGTTTTCTATATGCTGTCTATTGCTGATGATCGCATTATTTTTCATATGCATCTGTTTACATAAGAGATCGCTAGTTTCTCCATCCTGTTCACATTTGTTTTTGTTCGGGAGGTTTTGTACTCGTTCAGAAGATGCATAATAGCGCCCCCGAATGTATAACAGTGAAAACACTAAAAGCCGTAAAAACTCGTCTTTAGCAGGGAAGCGTTTTCTTCTAAAAGACGAGATAACTTGTCAATGGCAGGGAAAGAGTTAAAGGACACCGACAGCAGCTAATAGCTAAATTAGGCGCGGTCACTTTAAGAGACAATGCATCCATTATAATGATACAAATCCGATTTCTGCAGGTGCTGAATTGGGCTCTTTCACATCTTTTTCTGTATGTATGTTTAAACTGCGATTTGTATTTGTTTGTTCAGGTGCAGGAGGACACGAAGGAGAGCTTGGTTCAGTGTTGCTGTCCGTGAGACACAACTCTCTTTCCGCGTCGTGTGTTTGAATGCTTTAATCTCTTTTGAATGTTTAAATAGGCAAGGCTTAAAAACACGTGCAAATGATAAGCTTTCGTGACGATGCGCAGCAGTGGCCCGTCAACTGTCCTGAGCATCTTTTTAGGCTGGCCTCAGCCAGTCAGTTGAGATCGCCGGGGGGCCCCACTCAGCCGTGGGCCCCTTGGATCATCACCACCTTTCACCCCACTAGCAACGGCCCTGATTAAGAGACAGCAGCATAATATACAGTAGGGGAGCACGGGGCACAAACTAACACAGCGTTAGTTGTAACACGCGTGGTTTAAATATTTCCACACATGCAAGCATAACCAAATTTATGACATTTATTAGTTTCCATATCAACACTACATAGAGAAGAAAGTCTGCCAAAATTCAAAAATCTTTTGAAGATATCACTGAATATTTATTTTACCATAGTAAAAGTACATGTATCACCCATTCTCACTCCCTAGGCGTCAAAAACTGAACAACGGTCAAGTGCCTTCAGCGTCACTGTGAAGACGCCAAAGGTACCTCTTGGCATCGCTATATCGACGAACTGGGACCTACATTGCTTTCAATGGGAAACTTTTAGCGTCAACACACAGAAGCAAATGACATGAGATGTTTATCGCTATGAAATCACGTTCAAAAAGTCTCATTCATCACACATCACACTATTTGCCATCAGTTTACGTATGCCACACATTGAGTGAGTAGTCCTAAATACACTGTATTGATGTTTGTTATAAAATCTGATTAGTGCCTTATATTTATTCGCTGTATTATATCTGTCATTTGAGGCTGACTTTGCATTTCATTGTGTTTAACTAAATGATCACACCTGGTAACTATGGTAACTAGGGTGATTAAGCACTATCTGTCACATGACGTGATCTTCGATCAGTTAATCATATTCATATCATCATTTGTTTATCTGTATTTTATCTGTTTTTTTATTTGTTGAACATCAATTGTTACCCTTAAAATGTTTTGGATGTTTTTTGTTTTTTATTTGCTAGACACAGTGTCTGTATTATGACATCTAGGTGAAAGAGTCTCTGTGTGCTGAGAATTAATTGACTTCTGTGACATGTGGCGGCTAGCAGATGGTTGGTTTAGCCAGTCTGTCTGCTTCCTTACCTGGGCCCCAGTTAAAGTACAAACTATGTCCCATATTTCTAGAGAGAAGAGCAGCACCACCCCTGAAGGGATGAAGACCATCTCTTTTTAACAGGTCTGCCCCAAAAATTTGTCCAATTGTCTATGAAACCTATGTTAATCTGCGGGCACCACTTAGACAGGTCTCTTAGCAGGTCAGCTTGGTATGCCTGCAACACCGCCATGGTGTCCAGGCATGTGTCAGCCTGACCCACTGCTGTGAGTACCCATTTGGTGGGTAGCGCTTGAGCCTTCAGGGACAATGATGATTCAGGGGACAGATAGCTGGCAAGTGTTATGCACCCCGTCCGTGGGCATAATGATCTAGTGCTCCGGTCCTGTTATGGTTGTGTTGGCGAGCTGCACCACTGTAAGTACCACATGCGCCGAACTGAGTGCTCTGCTATTCTTAAGCATGTTTCAATCACACCAAGTCCCTAGACCTGTCCTGGACTCAGGTGATCTTTAGTAACAGTACTTCTAAAATCCATATTTATGGTAAGTGCACATGCTAGTTCACTTCTCTAAAATCCATGTTCATGGAAAGTGTGCATGCTAAGACTTTTGTGCACTTTTCTAAAATCCTTTGTGGTAAAGGTGACGCACTACCAGTCTTGTTCCCTTTCTCTGAGTTGGTTCAGGCCCCGGTTTTCACCTTGGACCCCACTCTGCTTATGTATCTCTAACTGCTGCAATAGCAAAAAACTCTCTTGATATTTTAAGAAAAATTACAGAAGAATACAATAAAGCATATTTTGTTACCTTTTGAAACTTAGAAGTGTTCAATTTGAACAGATGATTTTACCATTGCTATCATTGTCAGAGTGCACTTCCACAGTACATTCAGCATCTGGCTCATATTTGCGATCTCAAACATATTCCCAAAACTATCGTATTTAATGACTTCAAAATTAATATTTTGAGCACTGGCAGCTTATTCACCACATCCAACATCAAATGACAGTGACATTTATATTTAATTGAGTACAGTAATTGCTCTGCAATTGCTCTGCAGTAAAGCCATACAAACCAGTTCATTTTTTTGCTGATGATATTATTTTGTTTTATGCCTGCAGTAATTATGAGTAAAACATCACGTCATTGTCATTGTGTATCAAACAGTGCCACCTCGAGGAATAAAGATGCATTGCACGAGTCATCAAATATGTAAATATAGTTGCACAGGAAAAATATACTTACACATTTACATACAGTACCACGGGTCTCTAGCGACCCTATACACTTTTTTACAAATAATTAATCAGAAAACAGGCATTCTTTTATTTTTTAGAGGGTTGTACTAGAAATGCAAACAATAAAATGTTGTGTTTGTACAGTAAACAGGTTGTGTGTGAGAGATCATGAAGACTTGAATTTGGCTTATTCAGTACTCAAATGTTATAGCTGTTATATATATATTATTATTATTAGGCTATTATTATTATTATACCCTCACTGGGGGCTGAGCCCCCCTAAAATGAAAATCCTAGAATCGCCCCTGAGGCATAGATTGAGGAATACTAAAAAAGTTGATGTCTAACTTTAAAAAATGAAGGAGGGAGAGGGTAGTGAATAATGTCCCGGGTCGCTAAAGACCCAAGGTATGCATTTATTGGTTAAACGAATAATTAATCAACACTGGCGTATCTTGCAAACTGATGACAGACTTAAATCTTTGCAGGATCCTCCTCTCATGGTGTTCAAACGTGGACGTAATTTGAGAGATTATTTGGTGAGATCGTACATCTCTCCCACCTGTAACAACACAGACTACGTTAACACCAATTTCAGAAGGTAATTATTGGAGTGATACATGTAGTCAATGTAGCTATACATATCGCTGTGCATCGTTCAAACATCCTCATACTGGTAAATATATTCCCATTAAAGGAATTATAAGTTGTAAAACAATTTTTTACCTCATTAAATTTACGCTACAGTATATAAGAATTGAGAAGATATTTTTACTGAGGAGAGGTGATTTGATCCAAATGTATCCTGCTGAAACGGGAGGCTTATTGGATTCACAAATTGAACACTTTGGGGCTGTTTACACCTGGTCACTTCATGCGTTTTTTTCTGATCGGATAGCTATCCGATCGTGAAAAGACCAGGTGTAAATGCCCTCCAAAACGCATTCGAGACGGATATAAATCCGATCGCTCAAACCACTTCAGGAGGTGGTCTGGGCCGCATTCCAGATGAAACTGGACAAGTGTAAATGCATCTGGTTGTTGAAAGTCCATTTTAGGTCTGACTCTGTCTCGCTGGGTTTTGTTGCCACCAAAGCTCCCATGGTCTTGGCACCATGACTCAAACTTCAGCCACTTCGCCAAATCAATTAGTGTGTACAGAGCACCAGGTTCGTTGCTTACGCTCCTTCTAAAGGCTGCACGTAGCTCATGAGGTAATTTAATGAGAAGTCGTGCCACATGGGAACCGCAGCATAGTTCAACTTCTCCCTCTGTACCCAGAGTCTTAAGGAGACCTACCAGTGCTTGGACTTGGAGCGCAAAGGACTCAAAACTTCTCGTATCGCCAGGCTGGATATCTGGGGAGTGCATAACAGCTGCTATGTTGTTCAGCACCAGTTGATGAGGACGCCCGTATCTATCAGTTAATGCCTCCATAGTGTCTGTATATGGGGCAGGTGAGTTCAGGAACGAGTCTGCTTTCAGGCGTGCTTCCATTAATTTCAGATGATCAATTAGCACCTGGTATTTGAACAGCTCAGTTGTGTCTTCTGGCAACAAATTGCTCAAGGTTAACTTTAGGCGGGTAAATTCACCTGGATCTCGATGGATGAAATCAGGTATGGTTGACTGTGGGCCCCTGTAGGTTATCTACTGTCTGGATACACTTGTCTGCCACTCCCTGGGGCTGGCTGGTGATCTATGAGGTTGGGAACGGGAGGAAATGGCAGGCATCAAAGTTGAGTAGCAAAGCTGTCAGGGTAGTAACTTTGGGCCAGTGATGGAGAAAGGCGAGTTTCAATATCTGTAGCATCAACATGTTCTCTACTATGTGGGGTAGGAAGTTTACGTGGGGCTGGTACTGGATGCACTCGAGGGGCTGGTCGAGGAACAGGTCTCTCTATCTCTCTGTAGATGGTTCTAGGCGATGGTTTTGGAGGTGATGGAGCTAAAGGCTGTTGCTCAGGAAGTGGACAAACTGGACTTGGCTGGTTTCCCAACAGCATATCTTGCATACCTTTCTGGACTTCTATCAGTTGCCTAATTTCCTCCTTCATTGATTGCTGTGATTGCCGAAGCTGTCTGTTCTCTCTTTCAAGGTTGTTCAATCTTTCCCTGGATTCCCGAGGTAAGGAATGTGGAGAATACTCATCTCTCTCACTCCACTGGTCTTTGATGAAATACAAGGGCTCTGTTTGTGGGCTCCTTCCTTCTAACGAATCAGGAGCTCTCCTACCAGATCCCTCATCTGAACTATAATGGCTGAAATCCTGCTGGTGAGCCATCCTTCTGTGACTACGCCGGTACTCTTCTCGCCCATGTGGCTGCTGTGCTGTTGTGACCGTATGAATGAGGTAAGTGATGGTGATTGACACTTGCGATCACCAATGAGCGACAAGTGCTTCCTATTTTAGAGCTGGTTGGTTGCAGCCTGTTATTCGTCACGTTCGGATTCTCCCCTTTGTTTCGTTTATTGACGGTGGTTTCAGGTATATGCTGTTAGCATGTAGCAGTTACTTAAGCGTTTAATTGCTGGTTGTGTGGCACTAATGATTCGTTTGTTGCATCCTAGCCTGTCTTTTCATCTGTGTGCATGTCTCCTTCGGTTGCTTGGGTAGATGACTGCCCAGCTTTCAGGTATGTGAGCTAAAGTTGTTTTGTAGCAAGCAGATCATCTGGCTTTGCTTAAAGTCTCGACGATTGGGTGGTTTAAGTAATGTGCAGTTCCCTGTACTTCAGTTTAGCGGTGGGTTATATGAAGGCTGCGTATCCTGGCCTGTGAACCGATTATAGAGCACAATTATCTCTGTTTGGTAAGTGTCGTACATGTGGTTACAAGTAGGGAATTCTAGCGGGTGACGTCGAAACTATTAGTAACATTGTTTTGTTCATATTTGCCGCAGGATTCTCCCTTTTCGTCCTGGGCAATTACTGTTCCAGCTCTGTCGGTTCTTTTCTGCTGCTGCGCTGCGAGAACGCAGTTACCTCGCAACTAACAGAACATTGCTGCTGTTGTCTGTTTTTTTTTTTCGGACTTTTAGTTCATTTTTATTTCGGGGTGGGGATCATTTATTTGATTATTGGAGCCGGTCTACGGACTACTCAGTCGCTCCCTGCGAGTCCTGTCCACCCTGTAGTTTAAATTAATTTTTTTTTGTTGTTTGGTTATTCTTTTTCTTTTGAATATTTGTATATTGTTGATTGTAATTTATTTGTGATCTTACCCATCATTGTTTGCTTTATTATGAAACTGTGACTCCATCTATCTGTGATTTAATTTACTTGTGTTTATAATATTTATTTATTTGTTTTTGATTTTCTTTCAGGAGCTGGGGTCCCACTGGTGAAGGATCTTTTGTGGTGGTGGGGTTGCTCCAACGTTTGCTGTGGGACACTTTTGAAGTGTTTGGGTGTGTGATCTGAGTGCACGGTGGTGCGTGTGGAAGTGTGCTTTTGGATATCTTGTGCTGGTGATCACTCCTGTGGGTAACCTCAGCCCCGTAGGTTGGTGTAGTTTTTGTTTATTTTGAGTTGTGTAAGTTGTTTTTTTGGTAACGTGTTTATCTGTGGTCGTGCTTTCTTTTTTTGTTTGTGTATTTTTTTTTGTGAAGTGTCATTGCAGAGAGCTGCCAAGGGTGGCACAGTATCATCGAGGCTATTTTGAATGCTTTCTTTTTCTTATTTAATCTGTGTGAATACATTTTGTATTTTTATACGATCCCTACGTTTCTTGCCTACCTTTTTTATTAGAGAAGCAAACCTGTGTGACCTAATAACAAATTTTGGGGTTATTTCTATTTTCCTGGGTGAAATTCCCCAGGTGGCGTAGTCGGATTTTCTACAAGTAGATGAACTTGGGCTTGTGTGTTAAAAACCTGTACCACTCCCCGCTACATTCTGGGGTAGTCTACAGGGTTCTCTATTGTGTAGTGCAAAGACGTGGGTATTGTTTGTGTTGGTTTGGTGTTTTGGATATTCTGTGTTTTCTTTTCTTTTGTAGAACCGGATGGCAGCAGTCTTTTCCTTTGTGTGTCCATGTGAAGAGTAGACCCTCTGAGTTTCGTATTTTCATTAGTAGTGGTAAGTGATTGTGTGATTTGCAATTATGGACGATGAATTATGCGATTTGAGAGAATTGGTAGCCCAATTAAGGGCAGATAATGAGAGATTGCGACAGGAGCAAGTGCTAATTGCATAGCCTGGTCCATCTAATCATATTTCTCCAATTGTAGACCCCCCACTCACCGGTGCTAGTGCATCAGTGATGGATCGATTTGTGTTTGTTCCTTGGGATCGAAAGTGCCCAAAATTTAATGGTAGGTCTGGCGTTATGATCGACGAGTGGGTAGAGGAGGCTCAGGCCTGCATGCGGCTTCGCCATCTCTCTAATATTGATCAGGCGTTTTTCTTGTTTGATCATTTGGAGGGAGAGGCGAGGGAGGAAATTCAATATCGGCCCAGGGACGAGAGGGAGGAACCAAACAAATTTATTCAGGCATTGCGTGAATTGTATGGTTGCATGAGTTCGTATGTAGCTCTTCAAGAGTCTTTTTTTTTCCCAGGAAACAACAGGATGGGGAGACCTTGTTGGAATTCTCTCTGGCTCTGTTGAATCTTCTGGAAAAAATGAAACGCCAATCACCCCATGGTATGCCTAATGCGGATATTTTACTGCGAGATCAATTTGTTGAACATGTTAGTGATGGTGCTCTTCGACGTGAATTGAATCAGTTAGTTCTAATTGATGCAGATTTTATGTCTCGTTTTATGTCAACATGTCCGCAACTCGACGTGTGTATGGGTGGGGTCAGTGTATCTTGCCTGGTGGACACTGGTTCTATGGTGTCCACCATTACGGAGAGTTGTTTCTTGACAAATTTTGGGTCATGGGGTCAGGAACAGCTTAGGTCATGCCATTGGTTACAGCTCCGGGCCGCAAATGGCCTCTCAATTCCTTATATTGGCTACTTGGAGCTTGATGTACAGCTTTGTGGGCAAGTGGTCTTAGGTTGCGGAGTGCTGGTGGTCAGAGATCCCCCAGGTGGTTTGGGTGCTCAGGTTCCTGGGGTTCTGGGAATGAACGTCCTGAGACGCTGCTACCGGGAGCTCTTTGGCCAGCATGGCACAAGTCGTTTTGATTTACCTGTTGTGTCACAGCCTCCTATTTCTGTTTTACAGGCCTTACAACATTGCCATCACACTGAAGTCCAACCAGTCTCTGATCAGGGTGGTCGAGTCAAGGTGCGTGGACGCCGGGCGTGTCGCATCCCAGGGGGCACCATGAAGTTGGTTGCCGTAACGTGATCTGCACAGTACTCGAGTGGTACAGTAGTGTTTGAGTCACCAGAGTTTGGTCTTCCAGCAGGTTTGTTGGCATCTCCTGCTCTAGTACAGTTGGACCGTGGTACAGCCTATGTGCCTGTGTTTAATGTGGGCACGATAGATGTAGTGATGTATGCTAGCACAGTCGTAGGCACTGTCAACCAGGTTTATGTGGTTAGCTTATCCCCAGAGGTCACTGAAGTTCAGGTGGTTTCGGCTAGGGTGAGTACACAAGTTGTGCAGGCTTCCCCGTCTGTACAAGAACAGATCAGGATGATTTATTTGTCTGTGTTGTCATTGGAAGAACAAGGTAAGGTAAGGGCACTACTGGACAAGTATTCGCCTGTGTTTTCCATACATGATGGGGATTTGGGATGTACTAATCTCATTTTCCATGACATCCCCTTGCTAGATTTGGTCCCTGTGTGGCATAGGTGCATTTCTCCTTCCGAATACGAGGTAGTGAAGGCACACTTTAATCAACTGCTTGAGGCCCAGGTAATTAGAGAGAGCTGTGGCCCTTATGCTTCGCCCATCGTCCTGGTCAAGAAGAAGGACGGTAGTCTACGCTTGTGTGTAGACTACCGTCATTTAAATTCTAAGACCAGGAAGGATGCCTTTCCTCTACCCCGTATTGAGGAGACATTGGACTCGCTGGCAGGGGCGCGTTGGTTTTCTACCATGGACATTGCCAGCGGGTACAATCAGGTTCCTGTTAGCGAGGCAGATAGACCTAAGACTGCTTTTTGTACTCCGTTCGGGCTCTTTGAATGGAACAGAATGCCTTTCGGACTTTGCAACGCCCCCAGCACCTTCCAACGATTAATGGAACGGTTGTTTGGAGACCAACAGTGCCAGTCTCTTCTCTTGTACCTGGATGACATTGTTGTGTTTTCCTCTTCAGTTGACCAACACCTAGCTCGGATGGAGGTAGTCTTAAGCCGGTTATTCAGGGAAGGTTTGAAGGCCAAGTTGTCCAAGTGTGCCTTCTTCAAACGTGAAGTGCAGTACTTGGGTCATGTGATCTCATCAGAAGGGGTTTCCACAGACCCAGGTAAGATTGAAGCAGTTTCACAGTGGCCTCGGCCAACCAGTGTTGCGGTCATTTTTGGGGTTTGCTAGCTACTACCAACATTTTGTGGAGGGGTTTGTGAGGCTAGCTGCCCCCCTCCACAGGTTGGTGGCGGAGCTAGCAATCCCAAAGCGGTCAAAGTATGGGTCCCAGGAGTTTGCTGATGCCTGGTCTACTGAGTGTCAGAGTAGCTTTGAGGAGTTAAAGTGTAGACTTACCACAGCCCCCGTGCTCGCCTATGCCGTCTTTTCCCTTCCTTTTATCCTGGAGGTGGACGCCAGCCAAGGGGGGCTAGGGGCGGTCCTCTCACAGGAGCAACAAGGTAAGGTAGCCGAGGTCTTAAGCCCACTGAGCGCAATACATCTAACTACAGTTCTATGAAACTGGAGTTTCTTGCGCTCAAGTGGGCCATGACTGAAAAATTCCGGGAGTACCTACTAGGGCATAAGTGTGTAGTCTACACCGATAATAACCCTCTAAGCTACCTGACCTCGGCCAAGTTAGGTGCCATGGAACAGCGCTGGGCTGCCCAGTTGGCAACCTTTGACTTTGAGCTCAAATATAGATCAGGTAAGAGCAACCGCAATGCTGATGATGCCTTGTCACGCCAAAATCTCCCAGTGGGGGAAGAAGTTCAGGATTTGTGCCCGGGTGCAGCTGTTCCAGTTGCGTTGCGTCAAGCCACCCAAGGTGGATTGGTGACTCGAGTAAACCAAATTGTATCATTTCCTTCTTATTCCTCTAGTGATATGTGTGCTCAGCAGCAGGCCGATTCAGTTATAGGAGAGCTGTTGGTGTTTTGGAGGAGGCAATCTCCAAATAGCTCTGAGGAGCGTAAGAAACTCTCCAGGTCTGCTGTGATCTTGTTTCGGCAGTGGGATCGCCTGGTGGAGAACGAGGGGGTGCTTTATCGTTGGGTGTTTCTCCCGGATGGTGGAGAGGAGGTCCTTCAATGCTATTGCCGGTGGCCATGAAGTCGGAGGTGTTGACACAACTGCACCAACAGCACGGGCACCAGGGGGTGGAGCGCACCACCCAGCTGGTGTGGCAGCGATGTTACTGGCCAGGGATGTCCTCGGACATTGCCCGCTGCTGCCATTAGTGTGAGAGGTGCCAGTGTGCCAAGGGTGTTCAGCCCACCCCTGCTAGCTTCAGGGGACATCTGTTGGCTGCACGGCCAAATTAAATTCTGGCCTTGGATTTCACTTTGTTGGAGCCCTCAAGTTCTGGTCTTGAGAATGTGTTGGTCATGACCGATATTTTCACTAAATACAGCCTGGCCATACCCACTAGAAACCAATGAGCTGAGACGGTGGCACAGGTTCTTGTGGTTGAATGGCTTTGTAAATTTGGGGTGCCTGGTCGGATCCATTCGGACTAAGGCCGTAACTTCGAGTCAGCCCTCATTCAGCAGCTGTCTTGCTTGCACGGAGTTGAAAAGTCGCGCACTACCCCATACCACCCGGCTGGAAACGGCCAGTGCGAACGTTTCAACCGAACGTTGCACAATCTTTTGCGCACCATGCCTGTGTCAAAGAAGGGGGATTGGCCATCTTGTCTTCCCTAGGTACTTTTCGCCTATAACACTACTCCTCACCAAGCTACGGAGGAATGCCCTTATTTTTTGATGTTTGGGCAGGAGCCTAGACTTCCAGTCGACTTTCTGTTGGGTAGAGTCGAGGAGCCGCTGGCAGGTAGTGTTCATCGGTGGGTCCTGGAGCATCAGGATCGGTTGCAGGTGGCTTTTGAGGGTGCTCGTGAGCGGTTGGGGGCCGCAGCCGATCGCTGAAAGGCCAGGCATGATCTGCAGGTACGAGAATCACCACTGAAGGAGGGTCAGTTGGTATATCTCTGCTACTATAGCGTGAGAGGTCAGCATAAAATCCACGACATGTGGAGCTCAGTGGTGTACCAGATTTTGAAGGCACCTAAGGAAGGGGGTTTGGTGTATACGATTGCCCCCACCACAGATTTAGGTAAGTTAAAACATGTGCACTGATCCTTGCTGAAACCTCAGATCAGCAGGAACCCCTCCCCGGCCTTGCAGGACATTCCATTAGTGGAACCTGTGCTGCCTCGGGAAGAGGAGTTAGATGTGGGAGACTTGTTTGTCCTGGTGCCAGAAACACCGCAGGTTAGTAGTAGGCAAGCACCTTGGGGTATTGTCCAGTCCGTCCCTCAGGGGTCTGGTGAAGTCCAGGGAGCAGAAGAAATTCCTGAGGCAGAGGTGAACGTGCAGCCAGTAATGAACCCTCCTTTAAGTTCTGCTGTGATGGGTGAGAGTGTGGTGAAGAGGACTGGAAGGAGTACGACTGGGCAGCACTCTTATGTACATCATCTCCCACGATCATTGGGGGCAGGTACAGTGTCTAATATAGTGGGTAGTAGCTGTTGCTTGGTTCCGTCCTTCGGACTGAAGGTTGAGAGGGTAGGCTTTGGTTTAGTTCATCGTCGGGGCGATGATGCAGAAGCTGGGGGTGGATTATGACCGTATGAGTTAGGTAAGTGATGGTGATTGACACACCAATGAGCGGCAAGTGCTTTTTATTTTAGACCTGGTTGGTTGTAGCCTGTTATGCGTCACGTTCGGATCCTCCCCTTTGTTTCGTTTGTTGACGGTGGTTTCAGGTATGTGCTGTTAGCATGTAGCAGTTCCTTAAGCTTTTAATTACTGGTTGTGTGACACTAACGATTAGTTTGTTGCATCCTAGCCTGGTGGATTATGACCGTATGAGTTAGGGAAGTGATGGTGATTGACACACCAATGAGCGGCAAGTGCTTTTTATTTTAGAGCTGGTTGGTTGTAGCCTGTTATGCGTCACGTTCGGATCCTCCCCTTTGTTTCGTTTGTTGACGGTGGTTTCAGGTATGTGCTGTTAGCATGTAGCAGTTCCTTAAGCTTTTAATTACTGGTTGTGTGACACTAACGATTAGTTTGTTGCATCCTAGCCTGTCTTTTCATCTGTGTGCGTGTCTCCTTCGGTTGCTTGGGTAGATGACTGTCCAGCTTTCAGGTATGTGAGCTAAAGTTGTTTTGTAGCTAGCAGATCGTCTGGCTTTGCTTAACCCTTAAACGTGCATTGTAACCGCACGGTTGACCTTTTTTCGCGATCACATTTCTGTAATTAAAACTTGCCAAACTGCAGTTTTGGCTGTTTGTCTTTATACCCCTCATTGAATAGAGGGTGTAATTTCAATTGTATCCACTGGGTGGCTATGCTGCAAGGATATATTTGATGCTGAGGAGCTGAAACAAAACCGGAAGCGTATTGATGTGACGCTCTCTTCAATCCCTTGCCGCTAGTGACGCTGAAAGTTGAAGTAAGATTTTCATACATCTGATTTCATATTCTAGACCTCCTAACACTATATTTTGTTGAATGGCAGAAGCATGGTGATAAAATTAATCTCTGTGTTACCTCAGAAAATGTGCTTGACCGCTTGGTCGAGTTGCCCAGTTAGGGTAAAATGAATTGACGCTAGTTCAGCAATGAGATCATAAACTGGCATACCTGCCAGTTTCCTCACTAAACTGAATTGTATGTATTTTACCCTTATTTACACAGTATTTGGTTTTACCTTCAGATTGTCATATCTTTAAATCAGTTTAATCCTTACATAATTTGACATGAGCTAGTACTTTCATGAGCTATTTTCTACAATAGCCATTGTATCCGAGTCTTTTTGGAATAACATCAAATAGCTATAGCTACAGCTTTCTAGATGGGGGGTTAGCTATAAACATTAAATTTTCTGTTCAGTAATCTGACAAATATAACATGTTTATGAGTTTGCAATTAAAAGGATGGATGGACATTTGTCCATATTTTATTTAGCACAGTAAAATTACCTCATCATTCACACTGAAATATTTTGTCTCTTTTTATCTAATTTCATAGTTGTGTGTTATTTAATGTATCATACACAGTACACAAAATATTTATTAGTATTAGTACCATTTTTCTTATCAATTTATATGAAATCTCAATGTGTCTATGTTGGGAAAACAGTTTATCAGTATGACAATTTTTTTTTTATGGATAGCTGTACCTGAGGCACTGATAAATCAAGACACAGTTTTTCATTTTTGTTAACCATGTGCATATTAGTAATTTTAACTGAACTTAGGACTGGTCGTGGTGCTTTTTTGGTCATTCAGTGTTTCTGTAAAAACAAATTAGGAAAAAACTAACAAAAATACTGATAAGATAATAATTATATGAATTCTACTAATAAGAACAATAAAAAATGCAATAAGGATTAATGAGCTGCTGGATTAATGAACATTAATCAGGTTGTGTGCATTCGCTTGAACTGATTTGCTAAAATCAGAACAGGGACTTTCTCTTCTGATGCAGATATACTGTACACAATCTTGTGTTTTCAATAGAAAACTGTATTAGTGTTATTAGAACATATACTCACACACAAAAAAATTCTAATTTCCATTTCTTTCAGGTGGTGCAACATTGATGAGCGACAAGCAGATGGTGAAGCGAGGCCGAGGTGTTGTCGATTTCTGTTCATCAGAGGGAGTCGTTGCAGTGAAGTGGTTCGACAACAAGTGTGTCACCCTGCTGAGCAGCGCATGTGGGATGGAGCCGCTGTCTTCAGTGAAAAGATACAAAAAGGAGGCAAAACAGAAGGTTGACGTCCCTTGCCCATCCATCGTCCTGGCATGCAATCAAGCCATGGGAGGCATCGATCTCTCCAATACGCTTGTGCACCTCTACAAAACGCCAATGAAGGCACGGCGCTGGTACCTCCCATTGTTTGGGTACATCATTGACGTGAGCATTGTGAATGCATGGCTTATCTACAAGCGGGACTGCAACCTTCTCAAAGAGAAACCGATGCCCTTGAAGAAGTTCCGTTTGTCGGTGGCAGCCACGTTGAAGGGAGCCAACAAGGTACCAGCCAGGGTTGGCCGGCCCCCAAGTGCAAAGCACAAGCCACAAGTCCGTCGCCCTAACCCTCGAGTTCTCCATCCCAGCCTGGAGGTCCGCTACGATGGCATTGGACACTGGCCCATATTTGGCACTCAGCGAGGGAGGTGCAACTTGTGCAAAGGTGGAGTGTTGCATTGGCAATGTTCCAAATGTGGAGATGGGAAGTTGTTCCCAAAAACCAGTGCTTTGTTGCATATCACCAGAGTTGAATGTATTGACAAAAGCATTGGGACAACTGACCATTACACCAACAGGGACTTAGCCTTCCAAGAAGAGTGGAAGCGGTTATAGATGCAAAGGGGGGACCAACTCAGTGTTAATGTTTATGTATTTAGAATTATATGTCATTAAAGTTCCTGTTGGTGCAAATGGTCAGGCGTCCCAACACTTCCACCCATACAGTGTATGTATTTGATATTTTATTCTAATTGTATTATTTTTTACATTAGATGCATTTTAATATTTTTATTATAATCTATCTCCAGAGTTAGCTAATGAGAAGTGGTTCCATTGTTTGAACAACAAAAAACAGTGATTTGTTACATATTATATATCATATCATATCTATACACCATATCAGTAATTTGTTCTTTTATATTACATTGGCTAGTTGTCTTTTATCATACATTTTATATAGATTATCACTAAATTTATTATTTATTGTGTGAATTATTTATAATATAATATAATAATTATTTATTATGTTTGTATTTATTATCATCATTTATTTTGTTGTATTTATTTACAAAATTGTATTGAATTTCTATTTCTTTGACCTTTGCACTTTATACAATGTATTTATTGTTTGTTATAATAAAAACATGTTTTTAAAATAAATTAATGGATTTTGTTAACATATTCTACTGTCTGTAATGTTTTTATATGAAAGAAAGTCAACTTTAGGTGCACAAATGAGTACATGCCGAGAATTACCCTAACTGGGCAAGTCAACCAGCAGGTTGATTTGTGTATCCGCTAAGTGAAGGGGTCATCTGACAAAAAAAAAACTGAAAAGTTGCTCAATGTGGTGTCAGGAACATAAGTTTAGCAATAAATATTTTTTTGCAAATGTATTTCTTAGTGTGACTGTTAAAGGGTTAAAGTCTCGACGATTGGTGGGTGGTTTAAGTAATGTGCAGTTCCCTGTACTTCAGTTTAGCGGTGGGTTATATGAACTCGTCGGACTTTCAGTTCATTTTTATTTCGGGGTGGGGATCATTTATTTGATTATTGGAGCCGGTGTACGGACTACTCAGTCGCTCCCTGCGAGTCCTGTCCAACCCGTAGTTTAAATTTATATTTTTTGTTGTTTGGTTATTTTTCTTTTGAATATTTGTATATTGTTGATTGTGATTTATTTGTGATCTTACCCATCATTGTTTGCTTTATTATGAAACTGTGACTCCATCTATCTGTGATTTCATTTACTTGTGTTTATAAGATTTATTTATTTGTTTTTGATTTCAGGAGCTTTCAGGAGCTGGGGTCCCACTGGTGAAGGATCTTTTGTGGTGGTGGTGATGCTCCAACGTTTGCTGTGGGACACTTTTGAAGTGTTTGGGTGCGTGGTCTGAGTGCACGTTGGTGCGTGTGCTTTTGGATATCTTGTGCTGGTGATCACTCCTGTGGGTAACCTCAGCCCCGTAGGTTGGTGTAGTTTTTGTTTATTTTGAGTTGTGTACGTTTTTTTTTTTTTTGTAACGTGTTTATCTGTGGTTGTGTTTTCTTTTTTTGTTTGTGTATTTTTTTTTGTGAAGTGTCATTGCAGAGAGAGCTGCCAGGGGTGGCACAGTATCATTGAGGCTATTTTGAATTTTTGAGGCTATTTTGAGGCTATTTTTCTTGCCTACCTTTTTTATTAGAGAAGCGAACCTGTGTGACCTAATAACAAATTTTGGGGTTATTTCTATTTTCCTGGGTGAAATTCCCCAGGTGGCGTAGTCAGATTTTCTACAAGTAGATGAACTTGGGCTTGTGTGTTAAAAACCTGTACCGCTCCCCGCCACACTGTCAAAGAAGCCCCAGGTTGATTTGGATACTGGACTTCAAAATCTTCTAAGTAGGCTGGATGACAGACTGAACATTTAGGACATGCACCTTGAGACTGGTATTAATGCATTCTTGTCCAGTGTAAACACAAGCATCCGGTTCGAAGGACCAAACTGTGTAACTGAGTTTGCTTGGGACTGTATTGCACTGGTGTAGCGTAGCTCTGTTTGCCCTGGTGTGTCGATCAGAACACAGGAGGCATGAATGAGAATCAACAGTCTTTAATTAAAGTTCAGCAAATTATCTGCACGGTGAAAAGCACAGCCAGACCACAGGGCATTGCTTGGAATTATCTTCACAATAATGATATTTGAGATAACTGTACAGGTGTAGGCATGTGTGGTCTCTTTTTTTTTAAATCTTAAAATGATCTTGACAGATGGTTTACAATGATTAAAAGCGTCATTAATAAATCATTAACAAAAATTATATAATGCTTAACTGATTATTAGTTAATGGTTACAAATGTCATTAAACATTCAATGTGTTTTAAAAATCAACAAATTATTTTAATATAAATTACACAATGATTACACGTTTATTTGTTAATGTACTGTTGAATGAAGTGTGTCAACAGTGTGTCATTAAACTTCAGTGCACATATTAGCTAATGCTCATTTTTACATTTACAAATGTGAAAATATAGCTTATAGGCACTTCACAAACTATTCATGTTAAATATTCATCATCTTTGGAGTACCCAATCTAAAGTGGAACCTATTCATCAATTGTAAATGTTTATAAACATTTACTAATCATTAGTACCTTCATGAGCAGTCATTTTGATGGCAAAAAGTGTCCAAATGACCGGAATTTACCCTATGTTCACATCTTTACAAATCATTTATTAATCATTTGTTCATGTTTTTGCAGTACCCAATCTAAAGTTAAGACTATTCATCATTGTAAATGTTTATAAACATTTACTAATTTTTTTGTATCTTTGTTGGCACTGGACTGTAACAAAGTTTGTGTAAAGGGTGGTTAGTTGAGTTTAGCTAAATGTTTGGTAAAGACATTACACAGGCTTATCACGATAACAACTTTTTGTTGTGCGATATATTGCCCCAGAAATAATTGCTATCAGTGATATTATTGTAATTTTAAAGACCATTTTAAGCCACTGAATATATAATCATAATGTAACAGCATAATAATGCAAGAGGGCCTACACACTTCCAAATGACAACAAACTTTTAATTTTTTAAGAATATTTAGATCATAGAAATTAAGTATCAAAATATTAGATACCTTAAAAAACCTGAATAAATAGTAAATAAACATTTTATAACAAAAAGTGCAAAGTAACAAGTAGAAAAAAAGAAAAATGCACAAAGAACTTGTATGGAGATTTTTCAATCTACAGATTTTTCCCTGACCTTCTTTTCTCTGTAAATTAAGGGTGCACACTATTGCTGAAAAACACAATCCCTAATTAGCAGTCAGATGTCCGTATGCACAAAGACACAGGTTCCTAAACAAGACCATATCTGCAGATGAAACTTTTTTGTAGAAGCATTTTTTAAAATTTGAACTAGCACCTCATGACTACACCACATTATGTACGAGATGCTGCAAAAGACACTGGCGCAAGTGGAATGTACAAAACACGGTGACATTAATTTTTAAGTAAATATAATGGGCGATATATTGCGTCACTAATAATTATTGAGGTCATGTACAGGTGCATCTCAATAAATTAGAATGTCGTGGAAAAGTTCATTTATTTCAGTAATTCAACTCAAATTGTGAAGTTTATTTAATACACGAGTTTCACAATTTGAGTTGACACTGAAATAAATGAACTTTTCCACGACATTCTAATTTATTGAGATGCACCTGTACATATATTGTATACATATATATATATAAGTCGATATATTGATTATTGCGACAGGCCTAATTACACACATTGTAATTTGGATGCAAAACATGTTTTTATTGCCTCAACACTTATATTAGTATACTATTGTGAATCGTTAAACAGAATATTCCTTGAATCATACATCATCATCAGGGGGAAAAAAACAACAGATTTTCAAGAAAATAATAATTTATTATTTATCAAAACAATGCAATATAAACAGACTGAATCGTGTTCCCTTATAGTAATCGAATCGACCCCTGTACACTGTTGACCCCTTACACAACCCATTCACCAAACCTGTCCCTAACCTTACCCGTATCACATCTCAACAGCAGCAAAAGTGTTGTGCATTAACAAAAGCTTTTAATCATTGTATAACATCTGTTAAAATAATTTGTAAATTTTCAAGATGAAGTTTAATGACATTTGTAAGCATTTTAATTTACATGAAATGTAAATTATTGGAATGTGTGTTAATTATTAGGTAATGTTTAATACACTTATTAGTAAACACTAACAAGCACATTATTTCACGTTTCTAGATATGTGAATATATATGAACTAATGATCCATTAAGCATTACATAATGTTTGTTTATGATTTATCAATGAAAGTTATTATAAAGTGTTACCACATAACTATATGGTTTTTAGGTATTTGTATGAAAAACAGTAGTCTAAAAACTTAGTAGCCTATAGGCTAAATGCACACATGCTGTAGCTAAATCACAAAACAAAAACTAATTATATTCCATTACTCCTTTAGTACATTTAAGTAATGTCTACATTAATAATATAATGAAATCGATACGAATACCCACATTTCTGCCACAATACCACATGCAGTTAGTGTTACTACAGTAAATCCATGGTAAATGATGGCGATTTGTAGATTGAAAAGCCTTCTGACTATATCGTTGCGCACAGTTCTACTGTTAGTCAGCGCTGTTTAATCTGACTGTAAACTCATTTAAATCAATGAGCCTTTTCTCTAGTGAGCTGCTCGTGCCGCGCCGCTGTTTGAACTTTGAGCCAAGCAGATAAATGGTCCGTGTGGCGCGCTTCAAATTACTAGCGCTCTTTCGTTCCGCTTTTGGCGCATAAACATTATATCGAACGTTTTATCAAGGAAAATGATATTGCGATAATTATCATTATCGATTTATCGCCCAGCCCTATTTGAATTTAAAATTATTAATGCTAAGACAGAACTGTTATTAACCATTATTAGTACTGTGAACATGCCTCACTTCCAACTGTAATGGTCATCATCTGCCAAGGTGTCTGCCATCTTGGAAGGGTGAATGTTTCGTCACTCAAAATAAAAATCAATGGGTTTCAAGATGCCACAACACTGAGAAGCCTCTGGATTTAAAAACCGCCAAAATTTAAATTACTAAAGAAATTGGATAAACTTTAACAGGTAAGGATGTTTTTTTTTTTTTAAATACTGTATGTATTAACTCAACATTACAGGTTTATAAACTATAGTAGGCCTACCTTTGAAATGTTGTCTTAGCTAACAGCTTCATCTTGTTGTATTGTGTTAGTTTAGCAAAACCATCAGCTGAAGTCTTTTGCAGATATAGGGCCAGTTTTACTAACAACTTGCGCCAGCACAAACTGTCTTTTGGTGTTAAAATAGTACTGTCAGGATTTACTAAAGACGCACAGTGAAGAATTAGCGCTGAAAATGCGTGGACACAGGCCTAACCTTATTAGATATGCATTTGTAGGAGTTTCCCTTTCAGACGCAAAATTTTAGGGGGGAGAGTATATTCAAATGAATCACGCAACGCGTTTTACTAACATTTGCGCTAGTCAAATTACTGGCATTTGTGCCATTATTTAACGGCCAGAAAAGCATGTCTTAAACTATTTTGTGCTTGAAATGGCTGAAATGATTGTTGCTAGGAGGAGGCACCACAGAGGACAGAGAGCATGTGGTAGAAGGGAGAGGATTGTTTCCACATGTTTTAATTTATTTGGAATGCCAGAAGAACACATTATCTGAACATATAGTATGCCAGACTATGTTATATTTAATTTGCTTCAGGAAATAAAAGACGACTTGGAACTCTCAACTAGGTGTCACACAATACCAGGTCTATCAAAATATCTTGCAACCCTTAATTTTTTGGTCTCCGGTTCTTTTCAATGTACTGTGATTTCTTTATTTCTTATTCTTTATTTGCGACTATGCTAATTTGCGCTGCGCTTGGTATATTGTGTTGGTCGATATGTAAATGAGATGTTGCGTCTGTGTTCTTTAATTTGCGCGGTTGTTAGTAAATCACCCGCAGAAATTTCCACACCCATCGGCGCTGTTTTGGAATTGCGCTTTCGCGCTAATTTGCCCTGCTTAGTAAAACTGGCCCATGATGTCATACAAAAAATGTTACACACGTTACACACAAAGAATTGGCCTAAGTAAATTTGACTGCTATAGAATTGTGACTGCACAAATGGCGTAGTAATTTAAGAGGTGGACATATACTGTGAAATTGCATACATATGGCATAAAATTTGAAAGCGTAACAACTTAACGTCTGTTAAAACGTCAGTCAATATATTTTTATTTAAATTTTATTTTAAACATGGCACTTGCAATTTTAAACTGGGTATGGAGCACTGCAGGTAGGCTAAAATGTATGTTTAATTTGTGGCTGCCTAGTTAATGTTAACTGATTATAAAGCTGATTATAAAGCTTTGCCTTGCTAGGAGTTAATATTTTGCTATCTTCCTGTCATGGAACGGGTGTGCTAAACAAGGCACACGACAAAGGAGTATCATCCAAGAGGGTTCTTTAATAATCCACAGGAGAAAACAAGCACAACCAAACACAAATCAAATCAATAGCAGACAAAGGAACATAGGAGAACACAGGCTTTAAATACTGGGAATGTAATCAGGGAGAAACAGAAACAGGTGTGGAGATAATTAATCAAAAACCATGGCAACGGAAACACAGGAGAACGGAAACACAGAAAACTAAACCAAAACAGATCATACATGTGACATTTCGCCCCCTCCCGGAAAGGTGCGTCCTCGTGCCGACAAACAGTCCAACAGAAGAGGGCGGGTGGGGGTTCAGGAGGCGGGCGTGTGGCAGGCGAGGGGCAGGCAATGGAAAATGGGCATAGTTCATTGTGCCAGGGTGGAGTAGATGGAGGGAGGAGCCCGGAGCAGGAGGAGCCAGGTGGAGATCCAGAGGCCAGCCAGCCAGGATAGCGGCCCACGGTGGAGTCGACAGAGGGAGGAGGCATGGTGGAGTTCAAACAGGCGACACCAGGGGGCCGACTGACAGAGATGACGCCGGTGGAGTAGGAGCCCAGGTCGGAGACAAGCAGCAGCAGAACCAGGGTGACACCGAGGATCCTGAGGGCCTAGGTGGAGCCAGCGGCTCAGGCGACTGAGGTGGAGGCGGGGATCCGGAATGCCACAGCTGAGCTGGAGCGACAGAAGATGACGGTGGAGCCGGAGGGAAGGAGGAGCCTGACAGAGCCAGAGGGACGGAGTGATGAGGCGAAGCCGGAGGAGTGGAGTCCCGAGGTGGCGGACGGTCGATGACTGACCAAGGCGGAGCCGGAGGAATGAGGGAGCCCTGAGGAGCTGGTGGGATGACAGGCCACGGTGGAGATGAAGGAGCTAGTAGTCCAGGACTCGGAGGCTGGAGGTGGAGACAGGGGAACCTCATGCCTAGGCGGAGTTGGATTTCCAATTTTTCAAGTTCTACATTTTCTCCTTAGCTCCATGTTGCAGTAAGTTTTGGGAGTTCATTTTTAGTCCATCTCCTATCCTGAAAAGTATGTCTTGCAGAGACTGACAAAAATGAGCTCCTAAAACTTACTGCCAGATTCTGGAAGATAAATTCTTCTAACAGTGGTACAAGAGGATGTGGTGCTGGTCCTTCAAGAGTCACTCTCAAAAGTGAATTACAGTTTTTTTTTTTTTTTTTACCTTTGTAATTGCATCATTTTCATCTGTCAAATTAAAAAATATATGTTTATAAGCTTTTTAAAATTTCTATTTAAAACAATATAATAAGAATTAGAATGAGACAAATAAGTTACCAATCATATGAAATTAGTATTAATAAAAAATTAATTTGTACTACAGAGGGTGCACAGAAGAACACAAAAGTGGCTTGTAGGTAGGGTTTCAGACGTTTAATGAGGCTCAGAGGTAATTAAATTCATAAATTCATGTGGAGATTAATGTTTTAAATATAAAATTTTGAATACAGAAATATTAAATGATTTAAATTGTTTGGAACTATTTTCGTTGATGAAATAGAGCAAAATCAGGCAGTACTTGTTTATTGAACTGTTGTATTAAATCAATATCACATTTGCAAACTCCCTTAATAAATATTAAAAGCTGTCACTCTCCTTATCGCGATCTGTGGGCGCACAGAAAATGAGGGCACGCGAGTGAGTTCTCAAGACTCAAAAGCACGTGCAAATGATACGTTCCTTCATTTGTCATCACGTTATAAGCACGGAACCTGCGGGAATGAATTATTATTAATAGCCGCAATCCCGCGCCGAAAATCAAGTCCTGCTCTGTGTTCTCTGCTAATAACCCTACTGTGAATGATGCGAGCGGCGTCACTATGTTGTCAGTGAGAAGCTGCAGCCATGGCCGGGATTATTTTTGATGTGCCGGCAGAACAACAACGACAACAATGCGCTACATGTTTCTTTTCCCCTCATTTTTTCTAATTGACGGAAATCCGTTGTAGCGACGGAAAACTTGAATCCCTGTATATACAATATTAGAATGTTTGCGGGAGCGGGACACACACGTTGTGGGAGTGGGCGGTAATGGTCAGAAATTCAGCGGGAGCGGGCTTAAGGAAACTGTCCCGCGCAGGGGCTCTAGGCTGCGCATCAACACACAAGTTTTTTTTCGCGCTACCCCATTTCCACCCCCAATCATTAGTGCCGTTTCGTTGTCTTTGACAGAACATATAGGAGAATTTTTTAAATAGCGCCATAAACAAAATTTATTTCAAATTTAATTCAAGCACTTGTGTCTGTTTTCAAGTACTTTCCAGGCCTTGAATCCATATGTCTAAAATTCAAGTACTTTCAAGAAGCGTGCAAACCCTGATTCTCCTTAGGACTGTCCGCTGGCAGACGTGCTTTACACCGCTCGCTCAGGCTGGTGATGTAGAAAACACAGAGCGAGCGGTCCGGGGAGAGAGAAAGGCATGCCAGATCGATAAAGTCCCTGGTGTGGTCTTCCAGCGGATGGTTCTGCTGCTCCAGGCAAAGCAGATGGACTGCGGGCAAGTCCATAATGGGAAAAGAACGGATAAAACAAACAAAAAAAACAAACAGAAAAAAACGCCGTTAAAATCTACTCGCTTTGAGAGTCCGCTATTCTCTCACGGAACGGGTATGCTAAACAAGGCGCACGACAAAGGAGTATCATCCAAGAGGGTTCTTTAATAATCCACAGGAGAAAACAAGCACAACCAAACACAAATCAAATCAATAGCAGACAAAGGAACATAGGAGAACACAGGCTTTAAATACTGGGAAAGTAATCAGGGAGAAACAGAAACAGGTGTGGAGATAATTAATCAAAAACCATGGCAACAAACTAGGTAGGAGAATGGAAACACAGAAAACTAAACCAAAACAGATCATACATGTGACACTTCCTTACCTGTCTTTGGATATTTGCATTTTAACACAAGTTCAACCATAACTTGGGCGCGGGATTGTGCTATAGGCTAGCTGGTTGGCTTGTTGGTTCTGTGTGAGAGTTACGGCTACCAAGACAGACCGCAGTATCTGCAGTGTAAAAGCCAGGAAAACAAAGCTGGAATGCAGTAACATCACTTACTGCGGTTTGCCTTGGTATTAGCTTAGATTATGTAGTTACTGCAATTTGGACACTCTCGTTTCTCTGAAAAGGGATAAAATTGAATCAGGAGACTTTGTCACATGACAGAACAGATGTCAAAACCAGTCATAAGGGTCAATTTTTCGAAATTGAGATTTATACATCATCTGAAAGCTGAATAAATAAGCTTTCCATTGATGTATGGTTTGTTAGGATAGGCCAATATTTGGCCGAGATACAACTATTTGAGTATCTGGAATCTGAGGGTGCAAAAAACATCAAAATATTGAGAAAATCGCCTTTAAAGTTGTCCAAATGAAGTTCTTAGCAATGCATATAACTAATAAAAAATTAAGTTTTAATATATTTACAGTAGGAAATTTACAAAATATCTTCATGGAACGTGATCTTTACTTAATATTCTAATGATTGTTGGTATAAAATAAAAATCAATAATTTTGACCCATACAATGTATTTTTGGCTATTGCTACAAATATACCCCAGCGACTTAAGACATTTTAGGACTTAACTAAATTTTGACCAAATGTGTAGTTACCGCACTTTGCCTTTGGATGGCAGTGCAGTAAAAAAGCCTTTACTATTCTAAACACACAGATTTGCGCAAATTATTGGAATACATTATTGAAGGTGTTAGAATAAACCCAAAATACACACATGGTGAATTTGGCCAATTGTGAAACAGCTGTGTCGTCATCAGTGCTCCTGCAGTTGCTCTGGAAAAGCTGTGCCAGCTGCTCTCGAAACGCACTCGTGGTACTTTGATGCCATGCGTAACAGTGGCAAGGCGTCAGCGCCATCTCAAGTCGGACAAAATTACTAACCAGCATGCACGGCTTCAAGTCAGATTTTAATTGATCTGTGCAGCACCACGCACCATTTATTGTATTTATCTTGTTAATAAACCTAATCTTATTATATCTGTCTTTTTTGTTAATGGTCATTAACAAAACCCTAAACTCAGTGGCCAGTGAGAGAATAATGTTTTAATACAAGGTTTTGTTGAATGCAGTTGTTCTTACCTGTGTAGTGGGCACCAAGAGGTTTTCATTCGTTGTCCAAGGAATATTCTTTGGTTTGCAAAGGTCTTCATACATTTTGCAGTGTGCATCCATTTTGGCAAAGACAGTTAATGGGCCAATCGCAATTACATCTGTCTCAAATTCTGCAATTTGTGACAAGAACACCCATATGTTTAACAGCAATGACAAATACAATGATCAAAAAATTCAATGATTTATTTGTGTGAGCGATGAATAGTGTCATGTTTACCATTCCAAAAGGCTGGACGTGATTACATATCTGGAGCATATCTATAATGTGAACAGCTCAGGGTAGTGACTGGGTTGAAGTCACTGTATGACCATGTCACCATGTTCATAACCAAAACTTCAAATACTTTAATTGTACTAAACCGTGGGTTGTAAAAAAAAGTCAACACAATTATTACAGGGTATCTGCAGGATTTTTAAAATCAAATTTAAATTAAATTCAAATTTTAGACTTATAAAGACCTTTTTTAAGACCTGCACAAATAAAACTAATACCATATGAATGGGGTATGGTAACTAGTGCTGTTGTAAAAAATTTTGTTTGCATAATATATGTGTGTGTGCTGTGTATATTGATTATGTGTATATATAAATACACATACATGTATATATTTTCAAAATATTTACATGCATTTACATGTATATATTTATGTTCATGTAATTTATATTATGTCTAAATATATTTAATATATACGCATTTTTCTTTCATATACATGAATGTGTGTGTATTTGTTACAGGACATCACATGGCTTACGATCCATTTGCAGGCTTTTATTAAAGCTCAAGGTCAACAGGTAAAGATCATTCACCATCAAACACAATGTCAGAGAATAAGCAGTAATCCATGCGTAATCCATGTAAGGGTCGAGGCAAGCAGCAAACAATCACAGTTCGTAAGAAAGGTAATGATCGGGCCAGGCAGCAGACAAAGACAAACCATAGACCAAAGCAGATAATCCAGGCGAGGGTCACAACAGGCAGACGGTCAGTAATAAACGCTCATAAATGTTAACCAGATGATAAACAAGACTTCGCGAAGAGTCAGCATACCTGAGTGACTTATAAAGCCCAGGTAATGGATCTGAGGTACGGGGTTGATGGTAAATGTAGTGAGTGCAAATGTGTGTGTGAGAGTCAATACTCAGGGGATGGTGCCCTCTACTGGTCAGAGGAGGGACCCACGGAGTTCGTCCTTGTGACAGAGCCCCCTCCCTGTGAGCGTCTCCTGGCGTGAGGAGGCAAACGACGCCGGGGGCCTCTCCCAGGGTCAGTGGGCTGGTCTATCCAGATGTGCTCGGTGGAACTCCTCCTCTAGATTCAGGTCCAGGATGCCATCCGTGTTGATCTTTAGTGGAGAGCCATGTAGATCTTTAGTGGAGAGCCAGACCCACTGATCATGTTGCAATCCATGTTGTCCTTTTGTCGGCGGACAGCTTGTTGTAAGTGGACGTGGGATAGGTTCCAGGTGTCCTCACTAGTTCTTTAGAGAAATGACTGGGTACTCGGTACCACCGGTACTTAAAAAAACCTGGTAGCGTAACATTTTAATTTTTTTAGTACAGACTTGGTACCGAAGTACCGGGTCTTTTGACAACACTACTCTCAAGTGAATGAACACATATTATGGCCTCCTTTCTCAAAAGAGTAGCTACTTTGCGTTCCATTACCATAGCATGCTTAGGGCCGACCACTGTGGGAATGACCCCATTAAATCGAGGCAGACAAGAACCAAACTGGATTCTGTAGCCTCTTCTACACTCTGCTGGACCCATTGAGACCCATCTTGGCAGAAGATTCCATGCTGCCATATGGTCTACTGAGGGAACCAGCCTCTCTAGACTGGCCTCTGGTATATTATGAGTAGCCAACTCTGTGCCCTGAAGTGGATGACCGGCAGGAAATGACCAAGCAGGCTGCTCTGAAAACATCCTCAGAGGGTGTCTCCCAGTAATGCAACGTCTCTGGGTGGACACTGAAAACTGAGCGTGCTGGAAACCACTGAGCCCCAAAGCAACAGAGGTTGCAGGGTTGGCAGACTGGTCTCCTGAAGGCACCATGGGGAGAGAGGAACTGTATACTGAGGTGTTCAAATATTCTCCATTCAGGCCCTTAGAGGCCTGACACATCCGGCAGCTGTACCTCTTTGACGAAGTCTTCTTTGAGAGAATAACTGTCCTCAGATCTGCCTTCTCTCTAGAAGACTTTGACTGAGAGTGCCATCCTGACCCCCATTCTCTTTGCGGGGAGCTCGAGAAGCGTCACTCTACTTCTGCTGCATGTGATAGGAGCTGGATGATGCCTTACCAGCAGCCCCTGAGACCTGAGCCCAGAGAGGGAGGTAGTGTTGGAACACTGCCACTTGTTTCTGTGGCCCTGCACAGCTTTAAATCACGTCCGAGCCCACCCCCTCACCTTCATCAAGGTATCATAACAGTCAAGGGACAGATAGCTCGCAAGTGTCTGTTCCACCTTAGACATTGCCCAATACCCATGCTCATTTAACACCCTTATGTTTGAGTAATTCAATACTTGTGGGCTGAAGAGTATTGAAGAAAATGGTTTCTTTCGCAGTCTCGACACCTAATTAAAAATTGGTTGACTGAGGCCAAATCCCAATTCTATTTTACACCCCTTCACCTACCCCTACCCCTTGCCCCTTGAAACAGAGTGTCAGTGGGTAGGGGTGAAAATATTCCCCTAAGAATTGGGACTTCACTACTATACCGTTACACGTCATCATACGTCATCTAGCTACAATACACAGACTTTAATTACGATTCTTTATTAATGCGCTGCTTACTGACACACAGACACAGTCACACACACACACACACACACACACACACACACACACATATCGGAGATCACGCAGCTCACACATCCAGGAGCAAAGAAACTTGTCAATGCTGCCCCACGACTTTTATTAATAACAGTTTAAATACTAAATCACTGCATTATATTTTCCAGCAACGAGAGAATAAAATCACTGTTTTGTAAACTCACTCATTGTAGAGAGAGACGCACAGACTTGCATACATGCAACTTTCATCTCTCTCTCTTTCTCTCTCTCGATCGAAATGGCAATATTTGAGATAAAGGATTACCGATTTCTAATTATTGGGGGGACTAGCCTCCCTCTATGTCTATGCTCTTATTGCCCTGATCAGACATGAAAATATGCTGTGCCACTATCGTGCAGTCAGTAATGATTTGAAGTTAACAAACTTTAATGATTTTTTTGGAAACATTTCTTCGAATAACATGACCATAAATATGAACACATGATTGAATGTAATATAAAACAAATTATTACTTTTCATTAAAATCTTTATTAATGTCAAAAAACATACATTTATGTGTCTTTTTGTTCGCTCGGGCAGCCATGTAGCTGGTTTACGCTGATAATTCCCATACCCCTTCGTTTGAAGTGGGGTCCTGAAAAATCTTCGTTTGAAGGGCTATCTATGGATTATTGGAGATTTTTATGGCATTGTGTGTCTTTTTCACTAGTGAATTAAAGGGGTCATATGATGCTTTTTTAAAGATCATTATTTGCTGTATTTGGTGTAACAGAATATGTTGACATGCTTTAATGTTCAAAAAACACATTATTTTTCAAATACTGTACATTATTGTAGGTCCTCTATGCCCCGCCTCTCTCAAACGCTTAGTTTTCT
>NW_015547657.1:102741-103537 GCF_001515605.1 Sinocyclocheilus anshuiensis
CATTAGAGCCTTTAATTACCGTTCTATATTAATGCGCTGCTTACTGACACACACACACACACACATCAGATATCGTGCAGCTCACACATCCAGGAGCAAAGAAACTTGTCAATGCTGCCCCACGACTTTTATTAATAACAGTTTAAATACTAAATCACTGCATTATATTTTCCAGCAACGAGAGAATAAAATCACTGTTTTGTAAACTCACTCATTGTAGAGAGAGACGCACAGACTTGCATACATGCAACTTTCATCTCTCTCTCTTTCTCTCTCTCGATCGAAATGGCAATATTTGAGATAAAGGATTACCGATTTCTAATTATTGGGGGGACTAGCCTCCCTCTATGTCTATGCTCTTATTGCCCTGATCAGACATGAAAATATGCTGTGCCACTATCGTGCAGTCAGTAATGATTTGAAGTTAACAAACTTTAATGATTTTTTTGGAAACATTTCTTCGAATAACATGACCATAAATATGAACACATGATTGAATGTAATATAAAACAAATTATTACTTTTCATTAAAATCTTTATTAATGTCAAAAAACATACATTTATGTGTCTTTTTGTTCGCTCGGGCAGCCATGTAGCTGGTTTACGCTGATAATTCCCATACCCCTTCGTTTGAAGTGGGGTCCTGAAAAATCTTCGTTTGAAGGGCTATCTATGGATTATTGGAGATTTTTATGGCATTGTGTGTCTTTTTCACTAGTGAATTAAAGGGGTCATATGATGCTTTTTTAAAGATCATTATTTGGTGTATTTGGTGTAACAGAATATGTTGACATGC
>NW_015547657.1:103592-105692 GCF_001515605.1 Sinocyclocheilus anshuiensis
TCTCTCTCTCTCTCTCTCTCTCTCACACATGCACGCGCGCACGCACACACGCGCACACACACACACGCACACACACACGATGCGCAAAACTATGCATTTGAACAGTCAATAGCAAATACTTAAACTAATAACAAAACAGTAGCTGATTCAGAAGCGCCAGATTGTCATAGCAAAGTCAGAATTACCTCCTCTCCTAGGTTCACGAAACGGTCGTCCATAAAATGCATTGCTGTTCTGTTGTAAGTAATCTTAAAGATTCCTAAATGCATCTTCTTTAAGAAGGCTAAATAAAGTGCTTTTGCTTTCGCCTAGAAACACACAGCGTCTCCTTGACATGGCTGCTTCAACACTAACTGCGGTTACTGAAACCATGCCTTCTTTCTTTGCGTGCACATTTGGGCCGCATTATGCTAATATTGCCACATAGTGAGGTAGATATGTGGGGGCGTGTTAGAACGAGCCATTTTAGGGGGGCGTGGCAGAGTCTTAACTTTGATAAAGAATATCTCTTTGGTTTTGAGACTTTAGTCTTTGCAACTTCAGGGATCTTATCTATGCACAATCAGCTTGTAACACTCCAAAGAGAAAGGAAAACTTGAAATCGCATCATATGACCCCTTTAAGAAAGAGGGAAACTCTTTCTTAACTCCTTTTGGGTTGTAAAACACTTTGATGTTTAGCCTTTGCTGCAGTGGTGGCCAGAGGTCTGTTCTGCATTTGGGTTTTAGTTGTGGCTTAAGCACTATTCGGACAGGATTAGTTTTAATTTTACATGGAGACGTGGGGTAAAGTAATTATTACCAGAGCTTCTCAGTGACTTTAGTGTTGTCCGAATGTGCCATCTCAGTAATCATTACTGAAAATGTCAGTAAAGATTACAGCGACTTTTAGTTTCTGTAAAATGGTCCAGAAAACATACCTCAGGTAATGCTAATCCTATGTGAACAGACCAGCTGTAAATATGTATGTAATTATTCCGTTATTTCCTGGCATGGAACTTCTGTTAACTTTAGGTGCCTATTACCAACAGAATCCAATCAAAATTTTATCAATTTAACTAATAAATTGTTTGACTGGACCTAACTGATATTATAAGCCACATATTATAAACATATTATAAGCAATGTAGTACACACAGGAAGCAATGTCATTGAGTAATGTTGTGTCTGATCCATCTATCTGCTATAAAGTCTTGAAGTGTAAACAGACTAATATATTTGAAAACTACAGGCTAATGTTTTGAAGTATTATTATTAGCATAAAAAAAACTAATTTACTTTTTTTTTTTTTCAAAAAAACTGAAATAAAATGTAAAACAAGTTAAAAAGTTTAATTGTTCCAATATTTTGCTAAAGTATTGCTATAACAGCCTTTTGTCATAATCTATAATTATGAGCTTATAATGAAGAGCTGACTTTATAGTTAACCTCCTAAGACCCTGCATCCTCATATGAGGACATTATATTTTAGTGTATTTCTCTGTGACTATACATGCCACCGTTTTAAGTCTGGATGTCCTGTACAGAGCACATTCAGGGCTTTTCAGATGTAAATGTTTGGATGTTTCACCATGACCACTCCCTCTCCTTGGTCTTCAAAAATGTCTGATATTAATTTAGTGACACTTATGGAAATATGATAATATTTTGTAATTATCATTTAAATCTGACTATTTTTTAAACTGTGTGTCATAAGTCAATGTTATGGGGTTTAAAATCAAAATATGACTTTCTGTTACGAAACAGGACGTTGATTTCATACATGTCCTCATATGAGGATACCGGGACTAAAAGCATGTTTATTACGCATTTTGGGAGACACAACAAATTAATAGGGAAATACATTATATTTCAATATTCCTATGAAATATTATATATTATTATAAAAATATTGTCAATTATTACTCCCATATTTACAATTCTTTTTTCATTACATGTTGCCCCAAAAAACACATTAATATGCAAATTAGATTTACTTTATAGATACATTATATATAATGAGAAAACATGTTTATGGCCATTTTACACATATTTTGCATAAAGAAAAATTGTATATCAAATCATTCTGTTATAACATAGTTGAGAATTATCTTTATACAAA
>NW_015547657.1:106235-123742 GCF_001515605.1 Sinocyclocheilus anshuiensis
TAAATGTTTGGATGTTTCACCATGACCACTCCCTCTCCTTGGTCTTCAAAAATGTCTGATATTAATTTAGTGACACTCTTATGGAAATATGATAATATTTTGTAATTATCATTTAAATCTGACTATTTTTTAAACTGTGTGTCATAAGTCAATGTTATGGGGTTTAAAATCAAAATATGACTTTCTGTTACGAAACAGGACGTTGATTTCATACATGTCCTCATATGAGGATACCGGGACTAAAAGCATGTTTATTACGCATTTTGGGAGACACAACAAATTAATAGGGAAATACATTATATTTCAATATTCCTATGAAATATTATATATTATTATAAAAATATTGTCAATTATTACTCCCATATTTACAATTCTTTTTTCATTACATGTTGCCCCAAAAAACACATTAATATGCAAATTAGATTTACTTTATAGATACATTATATATAATGAGAAAACATGTTTATGGCCATTTTACACATATTTTGCATAAAGAAAAATTGTATATCAAATCATTCTGTTATAACATAGTTGAGAATTATCTTTATACAAAGTTTGGTAAAAAAAAAAAAAATAAATCCTGAAAACTAAAAATGTATTGGTTGTTTTTGCCTATGCATGTTCATTCATGCCTTTTTACTAAAAAAAAAAAAAGAGAGTCCCGATGTCATCTTCCAAGGACGTAGCATAACTTATGAATTAAATATCTTTTTTTTTAATGCTCTAAACAATGTAATGACATGAAAAAAATACTATTTTTTTCCTAAAATGTTTTGCCGGGTCTTAAGAGGTTAAGTCATGACCATAAACTGTACATGTTTTAAAAATTCTTGAGAGAGAAAAATATAATTTTATGGTGTGTTCCTTGTTTTTTCTTCCTGCCATAATTAAATTGAAAATGTAATTTAAATTATTTTCCTATATATGTGCAATGCTAGGATGAATCAAAACGGTTTTGCTTACTTTCTGTCATGAGGATCTCTTACATGAGAAACATCCTAGGAGGTGTTCGAAAAAGTTGAAAAAATTATACATTGACAAATAATTCCATGTCATTTGTCAGTTCTATAATAGCACCACATAGAGTCAATTGGATTTGTGCTTTTGTCTGAGTGGCAGATGGGATATGGAACCATCCCATTAAATGTGGGATCTCTGCAATTTACAGCTTTTCACACCTAGACAACCTAGGCACATACATTGAAGCAAACTATAATTAAGGATTGATAATGCCAACTCCAAAGGACAGAAAAAAAGACAGGACAGTCCCTGCTCTGCCTCACAGTTTCCTGTCCTGTGTCTTTATTGACATGGCAAAGAGGACTGTGCCACTGGTGCTACTGTTGCTGGTGGTTTATGGGGTCTGTGTGCCAGCTTCAGCACAAGTATGTAGAGTGCTTGGTCAGCTTGTCCTTCCTCTACTTTCTGTACAAAAAGACATCAATATTGGGGCGATTTTCTCATTTCATAGAAGTGCTCTGCTAAAGATGCATCCTTTCACTTCCAAACCAGAGCCAACAACATGCATCATGTCTGTATTAAAATAACTATTTGAGACCAAGCATTATGATGAATAAACAGTTGAACATGATTCTGAGAATTCTTTGCTGAATGTAAATACACAACCAATGCTTTATTTTCACCGCTTCAACTTGCATGAGTTTAAATTTGCTCAGACACAATTTTTTTGCAATTGAGATTAAAAACAACACACAGCTTTTGTCTGGTGTTTCTATGGGCTATAAGATATACGATTCCTGTAGCTCTATAGCTCTGACTATCCTCTCAGGCATGGCTTTGATGTATGGTTATGAAGAGACTTTAAGTGATACATCCTGCTCTAGAACCAATCTCTTCTCCTACTATTGTTTTGGCATCTTTAGTTGGTCCATTCAGCTTACCTGTTGTGAGAACTCTTACTTATCTGCTGATTGTTATCATGTTGAATAAGTGTATGATGAACAAATGGAATATGCACCAAAATACATGTTTCAAGGCATACTGAACTAATCGAATATGATTGTTGAAAATATAGAAAGTAATGTGTTAAATTGTTTATATTGTAGCAGTATGTTTATAACAGTTATGCTATTTTTATAGTAGTGATGTATTGCTTTTGTTCCTTTTTTTAGGTTGTTTTGGATAAAAAATGCATAGAATGCATAGTGGATTAGGAATATATATAAAAAAAAAGATTCTGAAAAATCCTGTGGTTAATATTCTGACTTTTTTTTTTCTAGCAGATTAGCCATTTTGCCACATGTGCATGCCTGAGTAACAGAAAAAGGCATCCATCCTCCTTCAGAACAATACCCAGTGATTATTACCAAAGCAGAGCACTGGCTTAGCTTGTCAAGCACTTTGGCTGGACCTGGGTTGGGACGGTCAGGAGTCGCAGTGACTATTGTAATAATGGCATTGCAGCATTTGAGGAGGCTGCAAAACAAGAGGGGATTTGTATTGAATACTCAGAAACCATATTAAGAGCTGATCCACAAGAGCAGTGTCTGAAGACGCTAGAAGTGATAAAGAAGGGCACTGCCAAGGTGGTGCTAACTTTTATCGCATTAGGAGATTTTGTTCCCCTCATGAAAGTAACTGCACAACACAACATCACAGGGCTGCAATGGGTTGGCAGTGAATCCTGGATCACTTCTCGAACTCTTGCAGAAACAAAGGAATAACATTTTCTCTCTGGAGCTGTGGGTTTTGCTATAGCAAATGCTAAACTTGTGGATCTGTGAGAGTTCCTAGAGAATGTGCACCCTGATCAAGAACCAAACAATGAACTGTTTAAAGTATTCTGGTAAACGGTTTTTCAGTGTACTCTGAGGACCAGTGGCAGTGATGGCTGTACTGGCTCAGAGAGACTTGCAGAGCTGCAAAATGAATATACTGATGTGTCAGAGCTAAGAATAGCAAATAAAGTGTACACTGCAGTGTATGCTATTGCACATACACTACATAATATATTAAAATACATTAAATCCTGGATTATAATAATAAATAATGGATCAATCCTTTCAGGTGTTAGAGTATACGGGAGGTGTGAAATTCACCATCAAAACAGTTGAAGAAATCTTCTTTGATGCAAGTGGTGAACCAGTGGTGAGATATGACCTTGTGAACTGACAGCTGAGAATAAAGGTTTGCAGTTTAATCATGTGGGTGTCTCACTGCCTTCAGAAAAACGTATTTGAGTCAATCAGGAACATGTTCTGTGGGTAGGAAACAGTGGACAGGTACATAGATACTAGCACATTATTGAGGGCATGTGAAGTATGTTAAAATCATGAAAAGACAGGCATTGAGAAGAACAAAGAACAAAGCCGCAACCGGTAGCCAGTGCATGGAGATAAAGAGAGGTGTAACATGGGCTCTTTTGGGCTCGTTGAAGGGCCGTTGCATTCTGAATCATTTGTAGAGGTTTGATTGTGCATGATGGAATATACAGTATATATTTAATTATATCATATGACAACATGAAATTTATATGCCATCTTATTTTCTTATAGTTGCCTGTGTCTGTGTGCAGTAAGAGCTACCCCCCTGGAACTAGGAAGGCTGCGCAAAAAGGATGACCTGTCTGCTGTTATGACTGTATTCAATGTGCTGAAGGAGAAATCAGTAACGGCACAGGTAAAACACATGCTGGATAATTCTCATTAATCGACTTCATCATGCACTTTCCATTCAGTAATCTTTCCTTGAAATTCCTTCACAGATTCTAGTGACTGCTTTCCTTATGATTTGGAGTACTGGTCGAATGAAAGCAAAGACAGATGTGTATTAAAAGTGGTTGAATTCCTTTCATATTCAGAAATCATGGGAATAGTGCTTTGTTTCTTTTCCTTCATTGGGGTGTTACTAACAACAACTGTTTATTTTCTGTTTTATTTTCATAAAGAAACACCTATTGTCAGAGCCAACAACTCAGAGCTGAGCTTCCTGTTGCTCTTCTCATTGACTTTGTGTTTTCAGAATCAGAATCAGAATCAGAATGAGCTTTATTGCCAGGTACGTTTACACATACGAGGAATTTGTTTTCGTGACAGAAGCTTCCACAGTGTAACAGAATGACAGTGACAGAACAAAAAACACAGATAATACATAAAAACAACTGCGGAGCATGCCACGGAGGCAGCCATCAGCAGCCATCAGCAGCCATCAGCGTCGGCGCCATCTTATCTCTTTTTTTTTCTCTGTTCAGTTACTTTCATTGGCCGACCCACTGAGTTGTCCTGTATTTTGCGTCACACAGCATTTGGGATCACTTTTGTCCTCTGTATCTCCTGCATGCTTGAGAAAACTATAGTAGTTTTAATGGCCTTCAAGGATACACTTCCAGTAAGTAACATCATGAAATGGTTTGGGTCTCTTTAACAGAGACTCAGTGTTGTTTCCTTAACGTTAATACAGGTGATTATCTGTGTGCTTTGGTTAACGATACCCCCCCCCCTTACCCATATATGAATTGCATTTATTACAGAGAAAATATCATCCTAATGTAACTTAGGTTCAGCTCTTGGTTTTTGGGCTTCTTTTTGTTATACTGGTTTGCTATCAATCTTCTGTTTTGTTTTAGCTTTTCTTTCCTCGGAAGCTCCCTGATAACTTCAACGAGGCCAAGTTCATCACATTCAGTATGATTATATTCTGTACTGTATGGCTCACATTTATTCCAGCTTATGACAGTTCTCCTGGAAAATTTACTGTAGCCGTGGAGATATTTGCTATTTTAGCTTTTAGTTTTGGTTTACTATTTTGCATATTTGCTCTAAAATGTTACATAATTTTACTAAAACCTGAGAAGAACACAATGAAGCAAATAATGGGGAAATCTTCACCTAAAACACTTTAAACCCACATATAAACATGTAATTGAACAACATTGCTGTATAAAGCAACAGATAAGTAACCCAGATGGGGAGAAAAAAAAATTGGTAACACTTTATTTCGATAGTCCACTTTAGACATTTTACTAACAGTAAGTAACTTTGCAACTACATGTCAACTAGCAGTCATTAGAGTATTAGTAGACTGTCTGCTTAATATCTTCTAACACTTTATTTTGATGGGTCAACAACATACAACATACTGACTATCAGAAACTTTGCAAGTACAGTGGGTACGGAAAGTATTCAGACCCCCTTCAATTTTTCACTCTTTGTTATATTGCATAGAATGTCTAAAGTGGACTATCAAAATAAAGTGTAACCAAAAAATTATAAATATTTTATCTGACAGTAAACTGTAAACATGAAACCTTCAATTAAAAGCACAGTCTTTGTGATTGTAGGTACTAGGGATAGCTTTCATAATAACTGGAAATGGTTCATTATTATTGCCTGATCTGACAGAGAAAAAAAATACAGTTCTATCTGATGAACGGGTGGATTCCATTTCCATCATGTGAAATGATAGCTACACAATACCAGCACTGCTTCCACTGTTGTCTGACCCATTCGTTCTGCTCTCCACAGGCTGTGGAAGGCTCTGCAGTGTAGACCGGGATAGCACTAGACACAGTGGACTCTCAGTGACCATCTCTATCACAGCCATGTTCTGGACTTGCATTATATACTTCCTAAAAAATAACATTGACTTCTTGCAGTTAACAAAAAATTTGAAATTTCAATTGATTGCTTGTATTTCTAACAGCTATTTAAATCATATAGCCATTTGTTTGTTTTATGATTGAAATTTATGTACACAAGCTTATACCTCTTATGTGCGCAATATGTGTTATACCTCATAATATGCTACGTAATTTTGACACAAGTTCAGGATGGTTGTTAAATACAACAGCTGATACCAGAACAAGGGGAATAGGATACAAAACCACTGAGCCCAACTTTTATTTGTGCTTTTTCTTGAAAAGCTGAAATTTCACTCTGACTGCATTATACCTGACCAAACATCGTTATCATGTGGCTTAGACTCTTTAGTAATTGGATGGATGGATGGATGGATGGATGGATTAATGAATGAATGAATGAATGAATGAATGAATGCATTTTCTGATCAGGGCATAACCATCATTTCAGATGTGAGGGGGGCAGAATGTCAAGTGTAAAACCATTTTCAATTATATTCTATTCTATTCTATAGTCTATGGTTTAATAAAAAATAAAAATAAAAAAAGTCACTCAAACCACACTATTGCAAAGTGACTATGTAATTGATTTGAACTGATAAACATTTCACAGTAAGTATACCTTTTATCAGTACAATTATAACATGCAATAGATGTTTACTGTAATTTAGTCATTCAGGTTTGAGTAACTTTTTTTCTTTTTCAAGATGTAACATTTTCTTCATGGTTTCCGGCTACTTTGTTTAAAAAAAAATCAAAACATCTAAACATTAACAATGCCATCTTTATTCTAATTTAAAGGGTGTTGATAACACAACTGATAACACAGAGTTTGAGACTGTTTATCAGTTAGTTGAGCAAGAAGATAAAAAAATAGCCTTTGATCATGAATAATTATATATCCAAATGCAAAACCTAATTGGAAAAGTATGCAATATATTGTTTATGAAAACACTTTTCTCGGCAACTAGAGATTGCACAAACCCATTTGAATATAAATAGGGCTAAACAGGCATCTAGTGGTGAACCATGCATTACTCTTGCCTTGATTTCTTTCTTTCAAACCTATAGCAGATAATCGGCCTTCATTTTTATGTATTATTATTATTATTATTATTATTATTATTGTTATTATAATTGCCTTTGCTGGGTTTCCACTATTTTTTTTTTTTGTGGAAAATTTAAAGGTGAATGCTGTTTACAAAAGAGTTATGAAAATACACTCAAAATATATGTAAATCTATGCAGATCGCTAACTTTTTAATTGCCACTTACTAAATATTCATCAAGAGGAATAGGTAGAATTTGGTTATCTCTGGACTTAGTAGATGTTGGACAATTAGGGTCAGATTTACTCTTGGCGTTTAACACTAGTACTACCAAGACAGTCATTTTGACCATTTTTAAATTTTGAAATGTAATAACTTTGTTTAAATAAAACCCATATAACTATAATACCCTGACTTTTGTTAAATGTGTGTATATTTTATTATAAAATTGTTATTTTATTAAAATTACAAAACACAAAAGAGTTCACAAAAGTTTCTACCTTGAATGGCCAAAGCGGTCAAATTGACCGTTCGAATTACAGACAGCGTATAATTTCTGCTTTTGCGATTTTTTTCCCGCAGTTGAAGATGCGCGTCACTGTTTCCTAGCAACTTCTGTTCTAGTTGTTTTTATATTCTATTGCTAAGCTAAAATTCCTGTTTTTTAAAAAAAAGCCGGGTGGACACAATACAACAACTGCTGTCATTCAATCTGCCACGGTTCCAGGTATGTTAGGCTGGAAGACTATAGCCTGGCTGTTATCAATAATAGCCTACTTCAATGTTATGACAAAATAGCCATAATAATAATAATAATAATAATAATGGATATTATTATTTGCATGCTAGTGTAATGCTATAGCTAATGCATAGCTAATTTTAGCCCAGACAAGACTGATATTGTGAAATAAAACAAACTAATAATAAGCGACAGTGACGGTGTTTATTATTACCTATACTATCATAACAGATCCATTTATTCATGGATCACGATTCCAGTGGTGGCTGCATAGAATTGTTTCCGATTCATGTGATGCAAACATTTCCAATAACTCCAGAACTTTGTAAAGTTAAAAAGTAAAAATGTATTGAAAAAAAGATGTATGTAATAATTTCCAAAATTCACAACATGTTTTATCTACAGAAATATTCTGCTTCCGTTCATATTTGTTGTCATTTAGACTTTCAAATACAACATTTCCACTGCAGTGAAAAACTTTTGCTCTCCCGCTTGCCGGACACAATTGCGAGGCACGCACATTCGGGAGAGGTCTACGTAGCCCTTACACAATTAAATATTACAAAAAATATCATATTTTTAGGGTGATTACATCATAAACTATGATGACAGACATTCAAAGCTTCATTGTAAAACCTTAAAAGAAGCTTTGAATGTAAATATGATATGACAAAAATGACATTCAGTTCAGTCTAGTATGAACAGTCAGAATGACCGCTATGGCCATTCTAGTAGTTATAGAATTCCGGTATATAAGTCTGCTAGTGTTACAGAACAACTGTTAGGATTTACTAAAGACGTGCAGTGGCAAATTAGCAAAGAAAAGGCATGGACAGTCATTTTTGCAGCTGACCTTACTTCATATGCATTTCAGTGTCCCTTTCAGATGCAACATTTATGGCAGGAGAGTATTTAACTGAATCACACAACATGATTTACTAAGGTTTGAGGTAGTCAATTTACTGGTATTTTTCCCGATTATTTACCCCCAGCCCAAAAAAATAAATGTCCTAACCCATTTTGCACTTGACATGGCTTCGATTGTTGCTGCCAGGAGGAGGCACCGCAGAGAACAGTGGTAGTAGGGAGATTATTTTTTTCCACTGGTATGCAGGGCTGGATTAACGCACGGCCCTACCACGCAGGCACTGGACCAGAGGGGGGCCCAGCCAAATTACTAACCGTAACCGTAGTCAAAATAGTTGAACCCCAAAATGTTGCCCTATCCGTGCAACACTTTGATGAAATAAATTTTTTTTTGATAACTATGCTGTGTGTGTCTTTCAGTTATGCATGGCAAATTTGGACAAACAGGCTACTAGGAGTTAGTTAAATTCTAAATGGTGGAAAATTTATATATATATATATATATATATTGAAATTATTTTAGAGTCCTACTTTATATTAGGTGTCTCTACTTACATCCACACACACACACACACACACACACACAAATACAAAATAAAAATAAATCTTGCTGCTATTGATGTGGGATATCGTTAAGGTTAGGAACAGGTTTGGTAGTCTGGTTAGGTTTAAGTGTAGGTTTAAAGGGTAAGAGTAGGGTCAACAGTGTAATTATAGATGTAACTACAGAAATGAATTTCAGTTGTAATTACAGGTAGGGATTTTAAATATACGTACAATGTAAAAACATGTATGTACAAAATGAGTACATTGTATCAAATAATTAATTAAAATATAAATACACAGTAAAGACAATTAATATAAAGTGGGTCCGTTTTTAACGAATATCCTCAAAAAGCTTTTTTGTAAATTCATAAATGCTTAACAAACCCACCAGGTAAACCAATTGTTTCTGGTATAGGCAATCTTATGGACAGAATTTCCAGTTGTGTAGATTACCATATAAAAGATCTTGTTCCAAATCTAAAAGACAGTTCCGAGTTCCTGATATATCTTAAAGATCTGCCACAACTTGATTCAGATACAATAATGTATACCCTTGATATTGAATCTCTTTATACCAATACTGATCATAAAAGGGACTTGAAGCGTTAGAACAATTTCTTAATAAAATGACAAATAAAATTCCATCTACAGTATTTTTTGATTGAATTAGCTTATTTTGTTCTGAAATTGATTTTTTTTTTCTTTTTTGATGACATTCCATACATTCAAATTTCAGGCACAGCAATGGGAACAAAAATGGCACCTAGTTTTGCAAGTCTTTTTGTGGGTCTACTGGAATAAAATATTTTATATGAAAAAAAAACAACAACAATTTCTTACCACATATTATTTCATGGAAAAGATACATTGATGATGTGTTTCTACTTTGGAAAGGGGAAGTTACTATTTTTTACAAATTCATACAATTTCTTAATATGAATTTTAATGGTCTAAAATTTTCTTTAACTTTTGATATGGAAAAAATTCACTTTTTGAATATTGGTTAAAAAAAAGAGACAATAACCTCACTTCATCCCTATATACGAAACCAACAGACAGGAACACATTGTTACATGGTAAAAGTTTCCATCCAGTTTATTTTTTTTTTAAAGTTTACCGATAGGTCAACTCACAAGAATAAAACGTATTTGTGAAGATAGTGATGAATATGAAACAGAAAAAACATGGAATGTTATCAAAATATAAAGAAAGAAGTTACAATTGAAAAGTGGCTTTCATTTTCAGAACAAAAGGCTAGACGCCGTGAAGATCGTCTAAACCCAAACAAATGTAGGAGAACATCATCAAGGTCAGGTATTATATATTGTACTACATATGCACCAAAAACTTTCAATATAAGTAGGGTGGTGAAAAAATACTGGTACATTCTACAAGATGATCCATCCCTAAAAGATACGTTTAAAGACCCTCCACTTATTGATTACAAAAGAGCCAGAAACATTAGGGATCAACTAGTTAGGGCTTGTTCCCCGAAGAAATCTACAAGCAGGACTCTTACAGGAAAAACCCCTCTTGGAAATGTGTTTTGAGCACCCTATTTTTAAAAAAGATATACACATTAAAAGTTTTATTAAATGCAATACTAAAAAGGTCATATATATAATCTAATTAGGAAAAGAAGAGAGGTATTTTGGATTTTTTATTTAAAAAGTTTGTTCGCTATTGGCATGAATGAAGAGCTTGTTTTAAAATAATTTTTATAAGATCGTTTCTATAATGATTTTGCATATAGGTGTGCATTGTATTCTATAATATATATACAAAATAAAATTCCCTTTTTAATTACATTCTTTGTTTGCTTTGACCCCTTAACGTCACAAGTGTCACTGGTATTGTATCAATATAATAATTTTTTTCCCACGCACCTTGTTGATTGTGTGAAGTTGCACCAGAACTATCATACCACCTAATATAATATAAAGTGTGACTGTCTACATATATATATATATATAGTCAGGATTGTAGAGCGTTCTCAGTGATTTTCTGATCTGCGGCTGATTTCATGCGCGAGGTAAGCTATCCGCGAAGCGCTCGCCCAAGCGGAAAAATGTGCTGATCCTGACAGATTTCGTTTGCCGAAAATCAAATTGTGTTTGTTGCAAAACCAACTCGACTAAATTAAAAGAAAAAAACACTGTAACTTTTTGTTTTCTCAAGCAAAGCAAATTTTACAAGTCCACTGAAAACATATCTTCTTACATTTTTGGTCATAGACAACGTATGTTGAAGATATACGTTATTGTCAACGTTATGTGACAATAAGTGGTAAAAAAATAATAATGTTTATAAAAACGTGGGCTATATACAATTTTAATAATAACAAACATCATATTGTTCCCTTTGTTTTGCGTATGCTTACAGTCAGAGTCCTCTGATTTTATTATAGTTTGCAAGGTTGCAACGTTACTTTGCAATATTTTAAATACTTTTGCGTATTTTGCATGGTTTGACATTGGGGAATCCCCCCCATCTCCCCACCCTCTGATTACATATCATAACGTAACTACATGTAAACGTTATTTGGCATTTTTTACTTAGAAAACCAGCTATGTTTTTCTAGCATTCGAATAACAATTGATAAACCTGAAACGACAGAAGAAGGATTGGAGATGAATTTAATTTACAAATAAGGTAGGTATATCAGCTAAATATCTTACTTCACTATTGTTTCTTCCATAATGACAAATAAGCGTAAAAAGCCAACTAGCATTAAAGATTCATAATGCCAACCCCACCCAAAGGACATTTAAAGACAATAAAAGGCAGCACTATCCCTGTTCTCCCTCAGAGGTTCCTGCTCTTCATACAGATTGGCATGGCAAAGAGGACTGTGTCACTGCCGCTACTGTTGCTGGTGGTGTATGGCGTCTATTCAGCACAACTCTGCAGACTGCTTAGTCAGCCTGCCCTTCCTCTACTTTCTACAGAAAGAGACATTAACATTGGAGCGATATTCTCAATCCACATTAGTGCTCTGCTAAAGATGCATCCTTTCACTTCCAAACCAGAGCCAACAACATGTGCCAGGTTTGTATGATGATATAAAAAAGCTGAACATGACTATTTAATGATATAATAAAACTTTGATGTAATAAAACTAATGTTTTATTTTCACAGCTTCAGCTTGCGTGAATTTAAATTTGCTCAGACACTGATTTTTGCCATTGAGGAGATTAATAACAACACACAGCTATTGCCTGGTGTTTCTTTGGGCTATAAGATATATGATTCCTGTGGCTCAATAGCTCAGGCTATCTTCTCAGGCATGGCTTTGATGAATGGATATGAAGAGACTCTGAGTGACACGTCCTGTTCTAGACCACCAGCTGTTAATGCCATTGTTGGAGAGTCAAACTCCTCTCCAACCATAGCCTTGGCTTCTGTAGTTGGTCCATTCAGTTTGCCTGTTGTAAGAACTCTCATTTATCTGCTGTTTGTTATAATGTTAAATCAGTGCATGATGAACCACTGAAGCACGCACCAAAAATATGTGCTTCAAGTCATATTTAACCAACTAAAAACAATTGTTGTAAATGCAGAAAACAGTGTGTTAAATTATTTAGATTGTTGCAGTCTATGTGATAACAATTATGCATTTTTGGATATTAGAAATATTAAAATAAATTGTATGTATTTAGTAAATGAAAAACTGTGTAGTTAAAATGTTCTGGCTTTTTTTTCTTGCAGATCAGTCATTTTGCCACATGTGCATGCCTGAGTAACAGAAAAAGGTTTGCATCCTTCTTCAGAACAATACCCAGTGATTATTACCAAAGCAGAGCACTGGCTCAGCTTGTAAAGCACTTTGGCTGGACCTGGGTTGGCACAGTAAGGAGTCGCAGTGACTATGGTAATAATGGCATTGCAGCATTTGAGGAGGCTGCAAAACAAGTAGGGATTTGTATTGAATACTCAGAAACCATATTAAGAACTGATCCACAAGAGCAGTTTCTGAAGACGCTAGAAGTGATAAAGAAGGGCACTGCCAAGGTGGTGCTGGCTTTTGTTGCACTAAGAGATTTTTTCCCCCTTGTGAATGTAATTGCGCAACACAACATCACAGGGATACAGTGGGTTGGCAGTGAATCCTGGATCACTTCTCGAACTATTGCAGAAACAAAGGAATACAGTTTCCTTTCTGGAGCTGTGGGTTTTGCTATAGCAAATGCTAAACTTGTGGGTCTGCGAGAGTTCCTAGTGAATGTGCACCCTGATCAAGAACCAAACAATGAACTTTTAAAAGAATTCTGGGAGATAGCTTTTCAGTGTTCCTTCAGGATTAGCAGCAATGGTGGTTGTACTGGTTCAGAGAAACTGGCAGAGCTGCAAAATGAATATACTGATGTTTCAGAGCTACGGATAGCAAATAAAGTGTACACTGCAGTGTATGCTATTGCACATACACTACATAATATATTAAAAGACTTCAAATCCTCCAACAGTAGCAAAGTAGAACGGCCCACACCACAAAAGGTATTTAGAGCACATAAAATAACAATATAAAAAACATAATACAAATTATTAAAATAGAATAGGTGTGAGCACAAAAAACAAATAAATAAAAATAATTAAATCATAATCATAGAAAAAACTAACTTTTTAATCTAGAATATAATAATAATAATAATAATCTAATTAAAATGTGGTTTCCTCTCAGGTGTTGGAGTATATGAGAGATGTGAGATTCACTGTCAAAACAGGTGAAGACATTTTCTTTGATGCAAGTGGTGATCCAGTAGCGAGATATGACCTTGTGAACTGGCAGCCTGCTGGGAATGGAGGTCTGCAGTTTAAGCATGTGGGTGTCTATGACAGCTCACTGCCTTCAGAGAAACATCTTCAGGTTAATCAGGAAAATGTGTTATGGGCAGGGAACAGTGGACAGGTATATTAATACTAATTAATAACAAATTATTGAGGTCACATGAAATATCTGAATTGTGAAAAGGACAGCCAAGTACAGAACAATCATTTTAACAAACTTATATGAAATATAAATATATGAAAGCAGAGTGTCAAAAAAAAAAATAAAAAAACATTCCAAGGTGTCAAACAATTACTTGAACTATTCAAATCATATTAAGTTGAGGTTTTATATGACAACTTGTTTTCTTATAGTTGCCTGTGTCCGTATGCAGTGAGACCTGCCCCCCAGGCACTAGGAAGGCTGTGCAAAAAGGACGACCTGTCTGCTGTTATGACTGTATAGCATGTGCAGAGGGAGAAATCAGTAATGGCACAGGTAAAATAGGACATCCTGGTGTGATAAAGTGATGAGCAATACTGTCTGTTGTTCTAGGTTCTTAATCATTCACTTTCCATTTTTTTTTTGCTCTTTTTTTATTTATTTTTCTTCACAGATTCTAGTGACTGCTTCCCTTGTGATTTGGAATACTGGTCGAATGAAAGCAAAGACAGATGTGTCTTAAAAATGGTTGAATTCCTTTCCTATACTGAAATCATGGGGATGGTGCTTTGTATTTTTTCCTTCATTGGAGTGTTATTAACAGCAATGGTATCTTTTCTTTTTTATCTTCATAAAGAAACACCTATTGTAAGAGCCAACAATTCAGAGCTGAGCTTCCTGTTGCTCTTCTCACTCTCACTGTGTTTTCTCTGTTCACTTACTTTCATTGGTCGACCCACTGAGTGGTCCTGTATGTTGCGTCACACAGCATTTGGGATCACTTTTGTTCTTTGCATCTCCTGTGTTTTGGGGAAAACAATAGTGGTCTTAATGGCTTTCAGGGCTACACTTCCAGGAAGCAATGTCATGAAATGGTTTGGGCCTCTTCAACAGAGACTCAGTGTTGTTTCCTTAACGTTAATACAGGTGATTATCTGTGTGATTTGGTTAACAATATCCCCTCCTTTCCCATATATGAATTTGAGCTATTACAGAGAAAAGATCATCCTAGAATGTAACTTAGGTTCAGCTCTTGGTTTCTGGGCTGTTCTGGGTTATACTGGCATGCTATCAATCTTGTGTTTTGTTTTAGCTTTTCTTGCTCGGAAACTCCCTGATAATTTCAATGAGGCCAAGTTCATAACATTCAGTATGCTCATATTCTGTGCTGTCTGGCTCACATTTATCCCAGCTTATGTCAGTTCTCCTGGAAAATTTACTGTAGCTGTAGAGATATTTGCTATTTTAGCTTCGAGTTTTGGTTTACTGTTTTGCATATTTGCTCCAAAATGTTACATAATTTTGCTAAAACCAGAGAAAAACACAAAGAAACAAATGATGGGGAAATCTTAAACTCACAAATAATTGAACAATATAGCTATATTAAGCAATAGATAACAAAAAAAAAAAACAGCCTTTGAAGAAAAGTTTTAAAACCAGTAACTTGGAAAGGTTCATTATAGCTGTTTGAACTGACAAACTGATAAAAATGCACTCCTGTCTGTTTAACTGGTGGTTCTGCTCCTCTCAGGCTGTGGCAGGCTTTGCAGGGAAGGCCAGGTCAGCACTATGCACAGCACTCTTGTTTACTATCTACAAAGAAAATCAATGAAAAAAAGTTTTGAGTTTTTTGAATGGAAAATAAATCTAATAGCCTGTATTATCCTCAGTTAAATATGCAGCCATTTATTTGGTTTAAAACTATTTCATGGGCATGCGTTTATGCCTCTTAAGTCCATGTTTTGTATCAAGTATCATACACATGCCATATTAAATGTGAACCATTCATTCATTCATTCATTTGTTTATTTATTTATTTTTTGTTCATCTATCTATCCTTTTATGAATACTAAGGTTTCGAACATACTTCTTTCTTCACATACTGTTTTCTCCTACTATATAGTAGGTTAGTAGACATATTCAAATGCAACTTATACATACGTACGTCCGAATCTCACGAGAATTAGTGCACCAGCCAGGTAATTCTCGGCTACTCTTTTATGAATACTGAGAGTTCAAACATATTAATTCGCTCGCCTACTGCTTTTTTTCTACTACATAATAGGGAAGTATGCGGTTTCGAACGCAGCGCTTGGCTCTCCAGGAGCTGGGTATGACACCCCTGATCTGTGTCCTGTGACCTGTGAGCCCTGATGAGTGTAAGTTCGTCTTCGTCACATTCCCGATGTGAGTACACTGTCCAAAAATGGACTACCATCGTCTCACACAATCAAAAAATATACATTGGACTATGTTTTTGTGACTCCAGCTTGTGCGTGGAGGTGGTGTGCTCCGCTGCTTGCTGTGGCATTGCATACGGCCTAAACTGATTCCATTGGCCTGCCTTCGTTAACGCTGTTTGCAGTCTGGTTACTGCTGACATAATGGCTGCGTCTTTGACGGGAGAATTTAGTGGCTGTCGTCGTTCAGTGTTCACGTTTTTCATTTGGGGACCTAGAGTTTTGCACTCATTTGGACTCTGTGGCACTCAAGATGTGCTTCGACGTGGGTTGCGTGTCTACAACATTGGGCCTGCTCTGATTGACATCTCACGCTACTGCTTATTCTGCTTGGACTGTTAGCTTGGACATATGTATGTTTTCACTCTTAATTTTTTTTGCGTATACTGTATTGTTTATTGTATTTGTCTTGTTATATGTATTTACGTTTAATGTTTGACTAGTAAAGTGCTTTGAGCTTGGGAAAAGCACTATATAAATTGAACTCATTATTATTATATTATTATGATACCACACTCTGCTATTACTCTCCATGATCAAGAATTATTTTTTTTTTTTCGTCAGATGGCTCAAAGGTCTATGATGAAAGTGGAGCTGGCAGTTGTCAAAAAGGTGCTCCACGAAAGAATAGTTACAGCACATAACAAAGGTAAAAATAAACAAGGAGGAGCATTGTGGGAAATAATACCACAATCCCAGACATCCTATTCGGACAGGATTAGTTTTCTTAGGAACACTGAGCTTGCCAAGAATCAGTATTTTTCCTGTTCAAAATCAAATAGAGGAACTTGTTTTTTTTTTGGTAAATTAGCATAATTCAGAGGTGGAAGATGGGGTGACTTTTTTTTTCTTATGGTATCAGTTGCCACCCCATGCCACTCAGTAAATCATACCTATTAACTGGCATATGTAGTTCCATGAAGAACTTTTGCCATTCACGGAAACTTTCCATTGCACAAAAGTTTCTTTATAATGGAAAAAATAAATAGGTTCTTAAAATATAATTCATCACACTAAGAACGGTTCACAGAAAGGTTTCTTGGGGAACCCAACATGGTTGTTTTATTGAATGGCTACAAAACCCCCCTTTTTGAACGCTTTATTTTTAATAGTGTATTTACACTAAAGTACAAATATACACAAACTCTGCTCACCATTGTCAGTTTGAGCAAGACAAAAGAAAAAGGGAAAAAAATAAAAGAAAAAGAAACCATGCTAGCCTAGTAACTGGAGCAGTGATGTTTAGAGTAAGGACAGTGGATTTACCTTTTGATACTACTGACCCAAATTTAAATCTGTCTTTTTCTGATTCCATTTTTCTACCTTTCTAATTGCAAAGAAAATCTTGGATAAGTGGAAATGAAGTGCCTAATAAGAATTTAATAGTGGGATTAAAATGTTTAATGAGTATTAAATAAACATATAATTGCAATTGGCTAACACCAGGATGTCTTTCGAAAAGAGTAGAGGTGTGACCTCGGCATCCTGGCCAAATTTGCCCATTGGCCTCTGATCATCATGGCCTCCTAACAATCCCCATATC
>NW_015547657.1:123812-137584 GCF_001515605.1 Sinocyclocheilus anshuiensis
AAGCTTTCAAAAAAGGGGGGGGGGGGTAAAAACCCATCCTGTTTTGTTGACAATTTAAACTCTCAAAATCTGCACTTTATATCTTGTTACACACAAACAATATATAGACTATGAAAGCAAAGCTATAAATAGACAAGAACTGCAATGCAGTTGCTGTCAAAACCGGTTTAGAAAACTAGAAATAATTGAGAGAACAAATTATTCAAGTGTCTGTGCGGAGTGTGGAAGCTGAACATTAGTGCTCATTGCAGTACTGATGGAGGCGCCTGTGCTGTTACTTGATCTTAAAACACTCTGACATTTTTGGTCATACAGATAAGAGTAATACATCTTTCGAATCTGTAAAGACTCTACGTTTATTTGTTTGCACTCACAATAACAACAAAATATTGCGCTTTGGTAAAATAATGAAAGCAAACAGGATGCGCTTTCTGCCATCTCAGTCATGTGAACTTGAGTGCGAAACTCTGAATCTCTGTGTATAATTGCCTTACAGATATGAAAGCATATCTAAAGAGAGTGAAATGTCTACTTTCAAATGAACCAATTCAAATGGAAAACAAATATTCTCCGATTATGTAATCCGTATGAAATATGCATCATGCACGTTTCTTCATGGAACTCCACTACTGCGGAGATGATGAGTTCAGTGTCATCGACTTCATCTCTCATGCTGAAAACAAATAAATCACTAGTGTATCAATACATTATTAAAATGTTAATGCAGCCTCCTTACTGTTTTTCTCTGACACATTCATAATCATTAGCTTCTGCCGGTGCACTGTGCCAAGCTTTATGCGTGTGCTTGAGCGTTTATAGGCTAGGCAATTAAAGGCTCATTATTATGATTTAAATGATTTATTAATAAATGTGCGATTAGTCGACTAATGCTTAAAATGAACGACTACTAGTCGCTCATTATTATGATTTAAATGATTTATTAATAAATGTGCGATTAGTCGACTAATGCTTAAAATGAACGACTACTAGTCGACCAGAAAAATCTTTAGTCGAGGGCAGCTCTAGACTTCAGGGGCCTGATTGATACGGTACACAGCACATCACTCACGACGAGGATCATCGTATCAGAACCGCTTCCCACGTATCATCGAGGACACAAAAGTTTCAGTAGACTTTTTGCTCTAAACGAAGGGTTATTGTCATGATGTAAAGAACAGAAACTGCTCTTTGTTAATAACTGGAATCTTTTCTGGGAATGTCCTAGGCTTTTACGTGCTAATGGCCTGCACCCCAGCAGAGTCAGAGCGGAACTCCTGTCAGACAACATCTCCAGGATGCTACACTTCATATGACTAGTAAGCCAATTCTCAAATAACTGCTATGATGGCTTTTGTTCTACCCACTTAAATATAGAAGTACTTGTGTTGTCCATTCTATAAGGACTGTGTCTGTTCCCCGAATAGTGAGTTCAAAATATAAATATAATGCAGGATATAGAAAGAAAATACAAATAAAAAATCATTGTGATCATTAAACCAGAAAAATGCAGAATAAAAAAAAAAAAAAAATTTTTAAAACTTGGGCTCCTAAACATTAGATCACTCACACCCAAAACAGTTATTGTAAATGAAATTATCACATGTAATAGTTTTGATGTACTCTGCTTGACTGAAACCTGGCTCAAACCAAATTACTATATTGGTCTAAATGAGTCTACTTCACCAAGCTACTGTTATAAGCATGAGCCCCGTCAGATTGGTTGTAGTAGCGGTGTTGCAACAATATACAGTGATATCCTCAACGTTACTCAGCAAACAGGATACAGCTTTAACTCATTTGAAATACTGTTTAATTTTTAACTGTCAGATATGCAGAAAAAATATTTAATATCTCTTGCTCTGGCTACCGTGTATAGACCGCCAGGGCTGTATGCAGATTTCCTTTAAGAGTTTGCAGAATTCCTCTCAGACCTCTTAGTTAATGTTGATAAAGCGCTAATTGTTGGAGACTTTAACATTCATGTTGATAATACAAATGATGGGTTAAGACTTGCGTTTGCAGTCCTGATAAACTCTTTTGGGGTCAAGCAAAATGTCACTGGGTCCACTCATCATTTTAATCATACGCTAGATTTAATTATATTGCATGGAATTGATTTTACTGATATGCATATTGTACCTCAAAGTGATTATGCTACTGACCATTACCTTGTATTGTGCATGCTGCGTATTACGGATATATGGCTCCCCCTTATCGTCCGGGTAGAACTATTGTTCCAACCACTAAAGATAGATTCACAAATAACCTTCTGATTTGTCTCAACTGCTCCGTGTACCCATAAATGCACATGAACTAGATGAAATGACTAGCAATAATGGCACTATATTACCTAATACATTAGAAGCTTTTGCCCCTGTCAAAGTAAAAAAAAAAAAACTTAGAGAAAAACATACTATGCCGTGGTACAACAGTAATACCCATTCACTCAAGAAAGAAAAAAGAAAAAAGAAAAAAAAAAACAACCTGGAAGTTTTTAGAATTGCGTGGAAAAACAGTATGTCCAGCTGTAGACAGTCTCTAAATGCTGCCAGGGCCGAACATATCCGCAAACATATTCACTTATTCATTCAACATATTCATAGAAATGAATCAAAACAATCCAAGTTTTTTTTTTTGTTTTTTTTTAGCACAGTGGCTAATTAACAAATAATCAGATGTCATCCAAACGAAATATTCCCTCAGTTTAGTAGTAATGACTTTATGAATTTATTCAATGATAAAATACATAGCATCTGAAATATAATAACAAATTTCAAATCTACGGAATCTTGTAATTCAGCTTCATTCATCCCACCTGAAGAAAAACTGCACTTATTAAAATCACAAATTACTTGCTTCTTGCGTCAGACCAAGGCTGCATCTCATTAATAGATTTACTTGATTTTAGTGCTGCGTTCGACACAATAGATCATGACATACTCATAGATCGATTACAAAACTATTGGTATTCAAGGGCAGGTTTTAAGGTAGTTTAGATCCTACCTATCCGACCATTATCAATTGTTTATTTAAAGGGGGAATCATCTCCAATTAACGCCAGTAAAGTATGGAGTGCCACAAGGATCTGTCTTAGGCTCTATGCTATTTTCATTTACAACAATATACATGTTGCCCCTTGGTAATATTATTAGAAAATACAGAATTAGTTTCCAGTTTTATGCTGATGATACTAAACTATGTATTTCAACAAGACCAGATGCCACTTCAAAATTATCTAAGCTAACAGACTGTGTTAAAAAAGTAAAAGATTGGAAGACCAATAATTTTCTCCTAATAAATTTGAATAAGACAGAAATATTACTTATTGGACCAAAAAACAGTACACAGAGTACACTAGACGGATGTACTGTTATTCCCTCTACAGTGAAAAAATTGGGTGTTACATTAGATAGCAACTTGTCTTTTGAAAATCATATTTCATTATGTTAAAACAAAACAGCATTCTTACATCTTAGAAACATTGGCAAGCTATGGAACATGTTACCTGTTTTGATGCAGAAAAGCTAGTTCATGCATTCACAACCTGGACTATTATACTACTTATTGCACTACTAGGTGGTTGTCCTGCATCTTGAATAAACAAGCTACAGGTAGTCCAAAATGCAGCTGCTAGAGTCGTTATCAGGTCAAGAAAATATGATCATATTTCCCCAATTTTACAGTCTCTATACTGTCTTACAGTCTCTACACAGTTACAAAATATCACTACTTATAATGCCCTAAATGGTTTAGCTTATGCATACCTAAATAGGTATTCTATCACACTATAATCCATCACGCTTCCTAAAGTCACAAAACTCTGGACTTTTTGTAGGATAATAGCAAAGTCCAGTAAAGCAGGTAGAGCTTTTTCACATTTGGCTCCCAAACTCTGGAATAGCCTTCCTGACAATGTTTGGGGTTCAGACACACTCTCTCTATTTAAATCTAGATTAAAGACACATCTCTTTAGCCATTTCGTAACCTTATACTTCAGTTATATCTTATCAATTGCACATTATCATTCTTCCGCTTGGGTTGAACACACAATTATTTGCTTGGCTTTAGAACAGCAGCTACTCTAATTTTTCTCTATTTGTTTCTCTGTTTCTGCCACGGGGTGGGCATCCCAACAAGCTTCAGTGTGGATCCAACCCTTACAAAGATCTGAGATGACTGAACACCTGAGAAGAGATGGTGCCAAACCCTCAGAGGACCTCAGATGATGCCAACCCTGAACCAACATACAAAACTACCAAATTTTCTGTGAAGCGGCTTTGCAACAATTTGTATCGTGAAAAGCGCAATAGAAATAAATGTGAAATGAATTGAATTTTATTGCGTTGAATCGAATTTGGGGGCACTGAATGATTCAGTGGAAAAATATATTTTTTATTCCTGCCTTTAAGATTCCACAAATATTAGTTAAAGCATCTGTTTAAGTTATAATGTATTTGTAATTTATTAAAGCAACAAAAAATAAAATAAAATAAAAACATGCTAAATGTCAATGTCAGACTCTGTTCCATGTTTTGTGTGTGTCCTGCTCCCCATGTGCCTTCCCATGCCCTTATTTGGTTAGTTTCCTGTTCCTCCCCTGATTAGTGTTTCATTGCTCCCAGGTGTGTCTCGTCATCCCCTCCTCCTGTGTGTATAAATAGTGTTCCCACTCCCAAGTTCTCTGTCCGCTGTTAAACGTCTTCCTGAGTTCGTCTCCCTTGTGTTCCTGAAAATAAAGTCTTGGTAAAGTATTCTCCAGCGTCTCCTCGTTCCTCGTGTGTGTGCACCGTGACAGAACAGCGGACCAAACAGTAAGTGGCATCCCTTCCCTGTGTTTAATTTCCGTGTTTTTGCAAGTTTTTGTTTCCTGGTTCCCCCTCCCCCCGCGGCGATGGAAATTGCCGTTTGCGTCGCCGCCCTAGCTTGCCTCGATCTCCCCTTCTACGACTACGCCCGGGAGTTCTGCAAGCTCGCGGAGGTGACGGCGTTAGAAGACGCCGTCCTCAATCAGCTGTTCTGGCTCGTGGCCAACTACCATAGCTCCGTGGACCTCTCAGACACCACTGGACTGTGTTGGAGAGAAGGTGTCTTCCGGTGTCTGGGGAGTGTCAGGTCCCAAGCCAGATCCATCCCACCGCCGTCCGCGGCTTCCCCAAGTCAGCCGGCAGTTAATGTCTGCCGGCCGCGCCGTTCACCTCTTAACCAAAGTAGGAGGATGAGGAGGAAAAGACTGTTCTCCGCCCTCATCCTAGCCCCAGAGCTTGCTCCAGTGTCGGCTCCAGCCACAGAACTCGCTCCAGTGCCGGCTCCAGCCCCAGAACTCGCTCCAGTGCCGGCTCCAGCCCCAGAGATCGCTCCAGTGCCGGCTCCAGCGTCGGCTCCAGCCCCAGAGCTTGCACCAGTGTCTGCTCCAGCCCCTAAACTCACTCCAGTGCCAGTTCCTCGAAAGCGCTTTGCTGTGCCTGCTCCTCCAGAGCGCCCTCCAGTGCCAGCACCACGTCAGCGCTACCCTGTTCCCCAGTGTTCCTCGCCTGATTAGTGTTTCATTGCTCCCAGGTGTGTCTCCTCATCCCCTCCGCCTGTGTGTATTTAAAGTGTTCCCAGTCCCTAGTTCTCTGTCCGCTGTTAAACGTCTTCCTGAGTTCGTCTCCCTTGGTTCCTGAAAATAAAGTCTTGATAAAGTATTCTCCAGCGTCTCCTCGTTCCTCGTGTGTGTGCACCGTGACAGTCAAATGGTTGTGGAGGTATGCTGAGGGTTTATTTATTTTTTATTTTTTTTTGGTTGTTGCACCCTTAAGGCCCATTCACACCAAGAACGATCACTACAAAGATAACGATAAAGATATAGTTCTAAAAATCTTTCTCAATATTAAAGAATAGCAGAGTCCACACCACTGCTATAACGATAAAGGCACAGAGAAATTATATCATTGGAATCACTTTCAGAACTATTTTTTTCCAGCTGATGAACGATGAAAACATTGACAGCCAATCAGAATCAATCCTGCTATCATGAGCTCAAGAATTTAAAGTGACAGATGAGCGTGCGCTTAGAATAAACAGGCGATATCGTCCGCTGGTGTGGACACTAATATCATTGTCTTTATAGTTATCGTTCTTGGTGTGAACAGGCCTTTAGAATGTTTTTTTTTTTTCTTTTTTCTTCTCACTTTGTGTTCCATAGACATAGGTAAAACAGTCAAAATGAGCAACAGAAAAATGTCATTGTCTTTTATTTGTGCAATGCTTTGATGAATCAAATGGCTTTGCTTACTTTTTGTCATTATGATCACTAGATGATAGATGCAGAAATGTCCTAGGAGGAATTTTTAACACTGACATAATTCATTGCATCATACAAAGATCATTTCTTAACATTCACAAACAATTCCATAATACATGTACTTATTATAGCGCTACACAGTGGACTGGATTTGTGTGCTCTTGTCTGAGTAGTAATTGAAAACTATTCCATCAAGTTTGGGGTCTTTGCAATTTACAACCTCTGAAACTTTAGGGTGCAACAAGAAAATCTGGGCAAATACAATACAATCTGTACACATAATATAGCCAAACTATAGTTGAGGATTCAATGTGCCAACCCCAATGGGCATATGAAGACACAATAAAAGGAAGCACTGTCCCTTTTCTTTCTCAGAGGTTCCTGCCCCGCATATATATTGGCATGGCAAAGAGGACTGTGTCATTGCTACAACTACTGCTCTTGGTGTATGGGGTCTGTGTTCCAGCTTCAGCACAAGTATGCAGACTGCTTGGTCAGCCTGTCCTCCCTCTACTTTCTGCACAAAAAGATGTCAATATTGGGGCAGTTTTATCATTCCACAGAAGTGCTCTGTTAAAGATGCATACCTTCACTTCCAAACCAGAACCAACAACATGTGGCAGGTCTGTATGAAAACAATTCTTTGGAGTTGACAATATAAATTCTTTAAAAATAACTAAATAAATAATTCTGATGATCTTGCAAGAATGAAAGACACAGAACTGATGCTCTATTTCCACAGCTTCAACTTGCGTGGGTTTAAATTTGCTCAGACACTGATTTTTGCTATTGAGGAGATAAATAATAGCACACACCTGCTACCTGGTGTTTCTTTGGGCTATAATATATATGATTCATGTAGCTCTATAGCTCAGACTATTCTTTCAAGCATGTCTTTGATGAATGGTTATAAACAGACTTTGAGTGATACATCCTGCTCTAGACCACCAGCTGTTTATGCAATTGTTGGAGAGTCAAACTCCTCTCCCACCATAGCACTGGCTTCAGTAGTTGGTCCTTTCAGCATACCTGTTGTAAGAACTCTTACTTATCTGCTCCTTGTTATCATGTTGAATCAGCGTATGATGAAGCACAGGAACATGCACCATTTATAAATCCTTTGAATTAAAATGAAAATCAATTGTTGTAAATATAGAAAGCAATGTTTAGATTGTAGCGTTTGTAATGTTTATGAAAATTATGTTATTTGTATAGTAATGATATGAAGTGGTTATGTTTCTTGTAGATCAGTCATTTTGCCACATGTGCTTGCCTGAGTAACAGAAAAAGATATCCATCCTTCTTCAGAACAATACCCAGTGATTATTACCAAAGCAGAGCACTGGCTCAGCTTGTAAAGCACTTTGGCTGGACCTGGGTTGGGACGGTCAGGAGTCGTGGAGACTATGGTAATAACGGCATTGCAGCATTTGAGGAGGCTGCAAAACAAGAGGGGGTTTGTATTGAATACTCAGAGGCCATATTAAGCACCGATCCAAAAGAGCAGTTTCTGAAGACGCTAGAAGTGATAAAGAAGGGCACCGCCAGGGTGGTGGTGGCTTTTGTTGCATTAGGAGATTTTGTTCCCCTCCTGAAAGTAATGGTGCAACACAACATCACAGGGCTGCAGTGGGTTGGGAGTGAATCCTGGATCACTTCTCGAACTCTTGCAGAAACAAAGGAGTACAGTTTCCTTTCTGGAGCGTTGGGTTTTGCTATAGCAAATGCCAAACTTATGGGCTTGCGAGAGTTCCTAGTGAATGTGCACCCTGATCAAGAACCAAACAATGAAATTTTAAAAGAATTCTGGGAAACAACTTTTCAGTGCTCTTTCAGGACCACTGGTAGTGGTGCCTGTACTGGCTCAGAGAAACTGGCAGAGCTGCAAAACGAATTTACTGATGTATCAGAGCTACGAATAGCAAATAAAGTGTACACTGCAGTGTATGCTGTAGCACATACATTACATAACGTATTAAAGGACTTGAAATCATCCACCAACAGTAGCACAAAAGAACAACCCACACCACAAAAGGTATATAAGAGCAAAAAACATAATAGTAGAAAATCATACTGAAACAAATTATGTTTCTGGTCTTTCCCCTCAGATGTTGGCGTATATGATGGATGTGAGATTCACTGTTAAAACAGGTGAAGAAATTTTCTTTGATGCAAGTGGTGATCCAGTGGCGAGATATGACCTGGTGAACTGGCAGCCTGCTGGGAATGTAGGTCTGCAGTTTGAGCATGTGGGAGTGTATGACAGCTCACTGTCTTCAGAACAGCGTCTTCGGGTCAATCAGGAACGTGTCTTATGGGCAAGAAACACTGGACAGGTATATCAATATTATATAATCAATTATAAGGTAGCATGTCATATAACCGTTTAATTATGAAAAGAACAACAACTGAAGAACAGTTAAAAGCGTGTATGAAATATCTATAAACAATTGCATAAAAGCATAAAAAACATAGCATAAAAGCAATTATTCCATGGAGACAATCAATTAATTTAAGATTTTAAATCGTCATGTTGTGTGTGACAAATTATTTTTGCATAGTTGCCTGTGTCCGTGTGCAGTGAGAGCTGCCCCCCTGGCACTAGAAAGGCTGTGCTAAAAGGACAACCTATCTGCTGTTATGACTGCATTCCATGTGCAGAGGGAGAAATCAACAATGTAACTGGTAAAAAAAGAAAAAGAAACACTGAATACCTCTCATGAACATATTATAATATATAATACTGTCATTTTTTTTTTTTTTTTTCCTTCACAGATTCTAATGACTGTTTTCCTTGTGATTTGGAGTACTGGTCAAATGAAAGCAAAGACAAATGTGTATTAAAAGTGGTTGAATTCCTTTCCTATACAGAAATCATGGGAAAGGTGCTTTGTATTTTCTCCTTCTTTGGGGTGTTATTAACGGCAATAATATATTTTCTGTTTTATCTTCATAAGGAAACACCTATTGTAAGAGCCAACAACTCAGAGCTGAGCTTCTTGTTGCTCTTCTCACTCTCACTGTGTTTTCTCTGTTCACTTACTTTCATTGGTCGGCCCACTGAATGGTCCTGTATGTTACGTCACACAGCATTTGGGATCACTTTTGTCCTTTGCATCTCCTGTGTTTTGGGGAAAACAATAGTGGTATTAATGGCATTCCGGGCTACACTTCCAGGAAGTAATGTCATGAAATGGTTTGGGCCTTTTCAACAGAGACTCAGTGTTGTTTCCTTAACATTAATACAGGTGATTATCTGTGTGCTTTGGTTAACAATATCCCCACCTTTCCCGTACATGAATTTGAGCTATTACAGAGAAAAGATCATCCTAGAATGTAACTTAGGTTCAGCTGTTGGTTTTTGGGCTGTTCTGGGTTATACTGGCCTGCTATCAATCTTGTGTTTTGTTCTGGCTTTTTTTGCTCGGAAGCTCCCTGATAACTTCAATGAAGCCAAGTTCATCACATTCAGTATGCTCATATTCTGTGCTGTCTGGCTCACATTTATCCCAGCTTATGTCAGTTCTCCTGGAAAATTTACTGTAGCTGTACAGATATTTGCTATTTTAGCTTCAAGTTTTGGTTTACTATTTTGCATATTTATACCAAAATGTTACATAATTTTACTAAAACCAGATAAAAATACAAAAAAACAAATGATAGGGAAGTCTTCATAGATCTTATCTTTAAACTCAAAGATACACTCTAAAAAATGCTGGGTTAAATATAACCCAGCATTTTTTTAGAGTGTAACCATGTAACTGAGAAACAAAGATGATGCAATAAATACATTTCTGATATAAAATTTTGGTCAACAGATAAAAGTAAAATAAATAAATAAACCGACATATAAGTATCTGAAAGTATTTTGTCTGTAAACAGTGAAAATAAAGACTTTAAGCTAAAACATATTCCTTGGCCATGGGTACTGAGGATTGCTTTCATAACAACTGATGAAACTGAAAGTAAAAATACAGTTCTGTGCCCTGATGGATTCCCATGTCATTATCACAATAGCAGCACTACTATGTGTTGGTGGGTCAGTCTAAACCTCTATTTCTGCTCTGTGCAGTATAGCCTTGGACTGCAGTTATAGTAACTCTCTCTACGACAGCCATATTCTGGACCTGCATTATATAAATTATAAAATACAATGACTACCTTATATAAGACAATGACTTGTTGCAATTAGAAATAAATAAGAAATAATAGCCTGTATTTATTACACCTTTCTGCATTACGCACAGTAACCCATCCAGACATTGATTTGTCATATAATTTTATAATTTACTTGTATATGCAAAGGTTTATACCTTTTATGTGTATGTTTTGTTTTAAGCCTCATAAATGTCAATTGCAATATGTCAAATGCAAATTAAATTTGACTAGATTACAGCATTGTTTACAAAAATAATAATAAAGTTTTTATTTTTATTTTTATTCTATTACTGCACCAGACACTGATTTTCTTAAAATGGTTATTTAAAAATGATTATATCCTTGTCTATATGATTTTAGGTTTTGGCTGTCTGAACTTACTGCAATGATTGATTATATATTGTTGTGTAATATGCATAAGAATACAATTACCCTGCCTCATTGTTTATTATATTTAGTTAATATCCCAGACAGCAACATAGTGTTGGCCCAGATCCGGCCCACATCTGGCCCATGTGAAATCCATGCGGGCCAGATGGGGCCCGGATCTGGGCCGAAACTGTCTGCTGTCTGGGATATTATATCTAAGGGTGTACTATTTTGTTTATTTCCTGGGAAGGCCTCATACAGGCAAATTTGCAACTGCTGCATGTTGTAGAGGAAATTAAGGAATTGTCCTATTGCAAGTATGCCTTTACTTCTTATGTAAAACCTTTGTATTGTAACCAAATACAATTGTTATTGGTATTGTTTTATTGAGAAAGTGGTTTATTGAGAAAAACACCACACATGATATTGTATTTGATTTATTAAGAAAGCGGTTTATTAAGAAATACACCACGTTATTGTAATTATTGTATTGAGAAATTGGTTTATTAAGAAAGAAACCACACATGATATTGTATTTGATTTGTTGAGAAAGCGGTTTATTAAGAAATACACCACACGTTATTGTATTTGTTTTATATTTGTTTTTTTGAGAAAGGGTTTATTAAGTAAAACATCACACTTGTTGTTTTAAGCATTTATTAAGAAAACATTTATAACATGTATAAGCAAGAGCAGAGCTAGAGATGACACATGTATTTGCAAGAGCATTGAAGAAAAAAGAAGGTGGGCATTACCTCAGCATGTTTCAGACAAAGCGTAAAAGAAAGCAGTGCAAAAAATCCCAAAGAAGAAAAATAAGAAGATGCAAGGCCTTTTATAAACAACTTCTTAGGGGATTTCCAGTATGATGTCACAAGACATTTGGATCCACCTGCTGTCTATAAAGGACTGAAGTGCGATGATGAAATCAGATGTTGCTTCGAGACCACCTGAAGAGCTCTCCGGCACCAGAACCATCGCTGATATTGCCTTGAGCATTGAACTTTTTCAGATTTATACTTCATTTAATACTTATATACAGTAGTTGTAGAATATTTATACTGCTTACACCGCATGAAATGCTTACGGGTCGAGAGACCAGAGACACAAGATGAAGTGCAAACTGATGAAAGCTCAAATAAAGATCCACAAGGAGCTCACATTCTCCTTTCAGACAAACAGGAGAGGAGAAAGAATAAGTCTGACAACATATCTGATGATCATCACATGCCTAATGCATCTAATTCTACAAGCTCAAGCTGTAGCCAACAGCACACAGACTTCCCTAGAATCAACTTTCAGCCCCTCGGTTGAATCTAGCAGTGGCTTTGACTTAATTCAAAAAGAACAAGAACTAGATAAGGAGGAAAAAGTATCTAGACGAAATAGACACATTGTAATTGACAACCATAATATTACTTATAAGAGAATGGGCAATTCAGACATATTATGGGGAAAGGCAGAAGACAATAATTTGTATAAATGGGTGTAGGGCCTCTGCAAACAGACACAAATGAACGATTGAATCTCCACATTCCACCGAAAAAACTAAAGATTCTCCTCCCCAGCTATCTGCGGTCGTAAAGAAGATCAATGATCAACAGGGTACCAAATTATCTGTACCTGCTTCCGGTCAAGGCATGGTCTTTATCCTTTAGGGGGATTGGAACTGCTTAAGCCCTAACTCAATCACCAGGAGATTCAGGACACCTCCCCTTTTCTCCCTGCATTCCAAAAGGGACACACCCTTTTCTTTCTCTTCGGTCAGACAAAGGGACATAAAACTTACAACAGACAATTTCAAAAGACAATCATTAAAAGTCTAAAAGGGCAATTATATTCCCAAATAATATGTTTTGTGCCTTTCTACGCTTTCTGTTTGATGTGTTATTGAACCCTATGATATTTTAATCTTTGCCTTATAACTTTTCCTTTTAGTAGATAAGACTATTAATGAGTATGCAAAATACCTGATGTTTGATGTTAAATGGAAGCTCGTGTCATTAGCAATAACTTAGTGGGAATGAAAGGTTAATTTTCGGTATCATACGCATAATTACAACCCTTTTTATAAGTATCAACCAAATCTTAATTTCCCCACATGATAAATTACTCCATTATTACTTTTGGGAGAATTGTGAAATCTTGATCAAGTGAAATCGTGGTTAAATCCACGCGTGTTTTTGTCGGTATAAATATTTACTGATATCCGCCGAAGATATCATTGACAGTCATTGTATTAATTGCAGTAAATCTGTACATTAATTTACCTCACTCTAACGAGGTGAGATGGTTTAGCGCTGTAAGAAAAGACAAGGATCTATAGTGCTTTTTGGTTGTTCAGTGTGGAATGCGCCGCCATTACCACATGAAAAGCGTGAACTGTGGATAGCCACAAGACCGTGTGTAGCACAGGCCAGTTATTGCAGGATATGTAGTCATAGTAACAGCCGTAACCCGGAAGTTCGAAGAAACCCTTTCCGGAGGTAACTGTCAAGTGCGCAAGCGCAGTTCGCCAGCGCCATTTTTGAGCTATTTGTACACAAATAGCATGAGCTAAGCTAACTGAAGATAACGCTTTTGCATTGAAGCCTATGCAAAGCTAGTAGCATTGAAGACTTGCGGTTAGCACATAGCATTGTGTGGTCTTAAATGCAGTGTTTTGAAGTGTTGATGTGACCTAAACGTGTGTATCTGAACCCTCACACTAGTGGGCTCTTTCACCTCATCCCTCTCTCTTTCATACTGATTTCATCATATCTCTTGTCTTCCTCTCCTCCCATTGAAAAGAACAGACAGATGCAAAACTTTATAAACCTTATTGCAACGCGATTTTAACCAAACGTCAGATTAGCGATCCCACAATTGGTTATAATCACATTAGTTTAAAAGGTTTGTCCTCTTCCCTTCAGCTGTTTACTCTTAGCAGTTTAAACGGCCATAGCTGTTGTTGTTTCGTTTT
>NW_015547657.1:138409-141826 GCF_001515605.1 Sinocyclocheilus anshuiensis
AACCTTATTGCAACACGATTTTAACCAAACGTCAGATTAGCGATCTCACAACTGGTTATAATCACGTTTGTTTAAAGGTTTGTCCTCTTCCCTTCAGCTTGTTTACTCTTAGAAGTTTAAATGGCCATAGCTGTTGTTGTTTCGTTTCGAAAATTGATCATGGTCATGTGATTAATTCAGCTATAACTGCTCTTATAATATGAATGACATCCGTAGATATTACGAATTTAAATAATTATGGATTTGAAATTTTTATTTCATTTCATAATTAATTACAGATTTGGAATTTACATTTCATTTCAAAATTTTATTTCAGTTCTTGCTTTCACATAGCAACAATATCTACTGATTAATTTAATTATAAATTGCTCTTATAATCTAATGACAACAACATTAGAATTTTTAATCATTAACTATCAATAGGGCTCTGAAATTTTTAATTCTTTTGTGTGTATGTGTGTGTGTGTGTGTTTTAGCTTAGTTTAATGTAATCTAGAATAGCTAATAAATTCTTGTTTCATTTATAAAGAAGTATTGTCTTGTGCCGTGAATTTAAAGTTAAACCTTGCCCAGATCTTAGTTACCTAGCTCGTAGCTTATAACTTATCAAAAGCATGTATTAACCTGTGGCCAGGGAGAATACAAATATTCAAATTGTTAAAATACACGGATGTTAACGTCTCGCTGGACGAACTGTTGATTAAGTGTAAACTATCAAATTTGAAATCAGTTCTAATCAGGTTGATTCGAATCTTCAGATTCGATTCCTCTCAAAACCTGAGCTAAAAAAATTATAATTCATTTCATTACAGATAAAATTAGTTAATTTTTTACAGATGGTGGAGAAAATAGCTGGCAAAGATTTGGCTTAAAAAAATGTATGACACCAAGATATTATTGTGAATCTTTTCTATTTTTATCCGAAAGAATAAATTGCTCTTATAATCTAATGACAACAACATTAGAATTTTTTATCATTAACTATCAATAGGGCTCTTAAATTTTTGATTGCATTCGTAATTGGGATGGTACGGATTAAGCTAATTATAATTGCCCTTATGATTGTAGGAACATCAGTGGGTATTAGTAACTTGCTATCCTTAAGGATTCAAAGTTTCTAATTTAATTTCATAATTAATTACAAATTTGAAATTTTAATTTCAGTTAATAATTAATTACAGTTCCTGTTTCCATATTGCAGATGGTGGAGAAAATAGCTGGCAAAGATTTGGCTTAAAAAAATGTATGACACCAAGATATTATTGTGAATCTTTTCTATTTTTATCCGAAAGAATAGATTAGATACAGAGAAACAGCGTTGTTGTGTTACTGGATACTTTATTGTGGCATACCATCATGTTGAATGAATGTAGTGAAACTCGAGTTGTGTTTAAAAAAAGTGAACTGCAGTAACACATTCAAATTTTGTCTGTCGGGACAAAATAAGTCGCTCTAGAAAAGCGCACGAAGAAAAATGAGCGTGTTCCTCATTTTCTTCTCTCTTAAAAGGCCTTCATAGTTCGATTTGTTATTGTAATTGCTCTGATAATTTTAATGACAAACATCATTAACATTTTAATCCTTAACTGTCAATAGTGCTCTGACATTTTAATTTCATCTGTAGCTCATCAGGGTTGGGTTACCCTGCTTCAAGGTACTTATTGATTAATTTTAAATTTAATTGCTCTCATCAATTTTAATGATAACATCATTAAATTGTAACCAGGAAATACCATTTCTAACTTGAAATTCTAATTTAATTTGCAATTAAGTTCTGCGTCTACCTGTTAGGCCTTCTTTCCTCTCTCCTTCAGTTATTTAATTAACTCAGCTAAATTTTCATAAGTTTACCCATTTGGCGTGTTCCACTCCCAAATTCGTCTATGCTATTAAATCTCCCGGCTTGAGCTATTAACTTAGCTAATTAATGCTCTTGCCATTTAATTCACTAAAACTAGTGAACTTGAAAATGCGGTGCTCAGAAAGTATCCAAACGTGATTTTTTTTTTTTTTGGGGAGAATTGTGAAATCTTGATCAAGTAAGAATTGTGGTTAAATCCACGTGTGTTTTTGTCTGTATAAATAGACTAAGTGCTTAGATCCGGACCTGTTAGGCCTTCTTTCCTCTCTCCAGTTATTTAATTGACTCAGCAACATTTTCATAAGTTTGCCCATTTGGCTTAAGCCCGTTAGTGGCAAAACCCCAAAAGGAAAATTAGGGCTTCCTCAGTACTTAGGTTAAGTTAGTTTTATCGTCAGCGCTATAAGAAAAGATAAGAATATATAGTGCTTTTTGGTTGTGTAGAGCGAGATGCGCTGACATCTCCTGCAATGTACTTAAACTGTGTATGACCATCGACTGTGTGTAAGCACACGCTAGTTATTGCAGGGTACAGCCATAACCCGGAAGTTCGAAGAAACCCTTTCCGGAGGTAACTGTCAAGTGCGCAAGCGCAGTTCGCCAGCGCCATTTTTGAGCTATTTGTACACAAATAGCATGAGCTAAGCTAACTGAAGCTAACGCTTTTGCATTGAAGCCTATGCAAAGCTAGTAGCATCGAAGGCTAGCGGTTAGCACGTAGCATTTTGTGGTCTTAAATGCAGTGTTTTGCAGTGTTGAAGTGTGAAACTTGAGAACGTCGTTTCAAAATTGTCTTCCATTTCACCTTCCAATCTCTTGTGAAACCCTTCCCAGCTAAGAGGACTGATAAGTGTCCGCCAAAATTTGAACACGCATCTAGGAATGATCTAATTGGTGTACGGTGTCAATCTTAACAGCTAAGAAACCAATACTGTCATTCTTATTGTTTTTCCTTCACCCGGAGGAATTTTAATAACAATCACAGTCCTGGTATTTAGAAATCCCCATTTCCAAAACACCAGTTTAGAAGCATCCTTCTAAATCAAACTTAACAAAAAAGGAAAAGAGAAGAAAATGTAATTATACTCATTCTGCTACCAGAAAAGGTATTTTGTTGTTTTATCTTTCACTCTCATCTTACCATTAACTTTCTTTCCTTACAAAAAAACCTTTCTCTCACAAGAAAATTGGAAGCAGCAAATTATTATTTTGTTCCTTGCTTTGTTTGATATTTTTCTTTTCTCCCTCTGTTCTCTAGCTGTGCTACCTGTGTGTGCTTATTAATTTTCCCACAGAGACCACAAATTAGAAGCACGCCCACCAGAGGATCACAATCGCCGAGAGCTACACTCACCTGTCCATTACACACTCACCGTCAAACTACACTTAACATTGCACACTTACACCCCTGTTTTGCCTTGTTTTGTTTTCTCTTCTTCAAGCGAGCGGCTAGAACTGGAGGCTCAGGAACGACGGGAAAGGCCTGATGAAGTGGAACAAGGCGCCGAGGAGGAGATCACTAGGCTAAAAGAGACCCTAGCAGCTGCTACCCAAGA
>NW_015547657.1:141898-156294 GCF_001515605.1 Sinocyclocheilus anshuiensis
AGCTGAGCGACAGGCACGCCTCCCATCTCCAGCAGGAGCTAACACACGCTCAACGACGTGTCGAGCAGCTAGAACTGGAGGCTCAGGAACAACAGGAAGGGCCTGATGAACTGGAACAAGGCGCCGAGGAGGAGATCACTAGGCTAAAAGAGACCCTAGCAGCTACGACCCAAGAAATGGAACAAGGCAAGGCTGACTACGCTGATCTCTCCAACAAGCTACAATATGCCGAACAGCTCCTGGAAAAGGCAAAGGCCGACTTCAGAGACAAGAACGGCCGAATTAAAGCCCTTGAAACTCACCTGGATGAGTCAAGGAATGAGATCGATCGCCTAACACAACAGCTGGACTACATCAAAGAGAAGTCCGAGAGCATCAGAGAGGAACTCAGACATGCCTACGAGCTGCAACCACTGCTTTATTCTTTTAAATTGATAGATTAATTGTTTATTATATTTTTTTAATTAAAGTGGAAATCAGTTTACTAAATAATGTAAACTTGACTGACTGCTTCACTTCCACTTAAAAAAATTTTGCATTTTATGTTTTTCAGTTGAATAAAAGACTATTTTTCCCTATATATTTCATCATTGAGGATTTCTTTACTAAAGTCTAAAAATCTTGTCTCGTCTCGTTCTCGTGAACCCAGTCTCGTGGGATAAGTGTCTCGTCACACCCCTATTATTTATACATTTTTGTTAATTTGTTTGGGTACATTCATTTACTATAAAAATACTGTGATTTAAGTGTTAACATTTAATATAAGTGAAAACCTCTAACATACTGTTTTACCAATATTGTTATATGAGAAATTTGTCTTTATGAATGTTTTAACAAAGATACTCACTTGACAAACTCACCTTTTCTTCGCACAAACAAAATGATGGCTGCGTTCCAATCGGCATGATTAATGCTTTCAGAGGGCACTTATGGCACTTAGGGAGAATAATTGCGAGGGCCACACTGCTATATAGTTTCAAACTGAATTTGTAATTAAAAAAAATATTTAAAGGCGAATTAGGTAAGATCTAAGCACCACAACTTTGAACTCTTCCAAATCACTCAAAGTGGATGGTGAAATCTTCAAAGGAATAGGGCATAGGGTCGATAACTCTGAATAGAACACACCCGACTTCAGAGACAAGAACGGCCGAATTAAAGCCCTTGAAACTCACCTGGATGAGTCAAGAAATGAGATCAGTCGCCTAACACAACAGCTGGACTACATCAAAGAGAAGTCCGAGAGCATCAGAGAGGAACTCAGACATGCCTACGAGCTGCAACCACTGCTTTATTCTTTTAAATTGATAGATTAATTGTTTATTATATTTTTTTAATTAAAGTGGAAATCAGTTTACTAAATAATGTAAACTTGACTGACTGCTTCACTTCCACTTTAAAGGGATGTTTGTGTTGTTTATTATTTATTTTTATTTATACTATTTATAATTTTTGTGCAATTACTTGCCTGTCAGTTGAGTTTGTGGCAAAACATTTAGCAGTGTTTACATGTTGTTTATTACTGCATAAAATTTATTAAAATAGATGTTTAATTTCATAAAGTACAAGTTGATTTCAAAATGCACCTACTATTTTGCATTTTATGTTTTTCAGTTGAATAAAAGACTATTTTTCCCTATATATTTCATCATTGAGGATTTCTTTACTAAAGTCTAAAAATCTTGTCTCGTCTCGTTCTCGTGAACCCAGTCTCGTGGGATAAGTGTCTCGTCACACCCCTATTATTTATACATTTTTGTTAATTTGTTTGGGTACATTCATTTACTATAAAAATACTGTGATTTAAGTGTTAACATTTAATATAAGTGAAACCCTCTAACATACTGTTTTACCAATATTGTTATATGAGAAATTTGTCTTTAGGAATGTTTTAACAAAGATACTCACTTGACAAACTCACCTTTTCTTCGCACAAAATTAAACGAAGGCTGCGTTCCAATTGGCATGATTAATGCTTTCAGAGGGCACTTCGAAGGGAGAATAATTGCGAGGGCCACGCTGCTATATAGTTTCAAACTGAATTTGTAATAAAAAAAAATATTTAATGGCGAATTAGGTAAGATCTAAGCACAACAACTTTGAACTCTTCCAAATCACTCAAAGTGGATGGTGAAATCTTCAAAGGAATAGGGCATAGGGTCGATAACTCTGAATAGAAAACAACCCTGGTGCGGCGCAATCAATGACGTCGACACAGCAAACTAATAACGGCCTATGCCTCTAACCACAGGTGAAGAGCTGTCCAACGACACAAGTTTTCGATGCAGTTTGCGAATGTTCATTTGAACTATGGTTTCAGGAAACACCGAATCGTTGAACTATGTTGGTAACGACGGAACTTGCGACCATAGTTGGCTAACCATGATTTTGGGAAATGCACCCCAGATTGGAACCGAAAACACTGAGTTTCCCTTTTCTGGGGTTAACAAGCCCGCTTTCTGGAATACACCCCAGGCCTGGACTATTTATGTTGTTTTGTTTCTGTTTGTGCGCGGCAGTCGTCCATGAGAAGCTGTCGCGCTATTTTCAGTTTTGTGTTTATTTTATTATTAAAGTTATGTTTAAATGTTTGCCGATTCCCGCCTCCTTCTTCCTGATCTACGAACGTTGTTACAATGGCATTCACAAGAAGAGGCTCCAAGATACACCTCCGACATTGCAGACGACATCCAGACTCAAAACTTGAAAATAACAAACAAAAGAAGTACTTGAAAATAATGTTTAAAATCTCCACGAAACAGTGGTGTTGCCGAATGCACTTTACCTCAGTATTTCACCTTAGTTGGCTGTTAAGTTTAAGTAACGACTCGTCAGATCTTGCCTTAAAGGGCAGCAGAATGTTTTTCGGTTTAACTAAAGTTTATTTAGACTAATATTGGTGACCTTAACTCACTCACCTGTCAATGTAATCACCATTTTGGAAGCATTCCGGCCGTCAGTCAGGGAAAAAAAGGCTCCAACTCCCGACATGAAAAATGACATGATGTATAATGTTAGTTTGCTGTCAACAAGTGACAACATCTTAAAGGGGTCATATGATGCGATTTCAATTTTTCCTTTCTCTTTGGAGTGTTACAAGCTCAATAAATAAAAGCTGAATTTGAGTCTGAATTGCGAAGTGTAGTTTTGATTTGAGCAATTGCCCTGCTATAGGTTATTGGCTGCACTGTAAAAAAAAAATGTTTCAACTTAAAAAAGTAAGTGTCCGTGCTGCCTTAAAATGTTAAGTTTTGTGAACTTAAATTGTGAAGTTGTCTTAACTGAGGATAAAGTTGACAGGACTTTATAATACAAGTGCAATGAACATAATTTAAGTTTAATCATTTGAATTTTATTTTTCCACTAAAACAAGTTCAATTCATTAACAATGATACTGTATGAAGCATACAGTGATGCACTGCATAAACAATAATACTGCATAAAATACAGAGTAATGTACTGCATGAACAACGATAATGTAGGCTACTGTATGACGCATACATTGATATACTGCATAAACAATAATAATGCATAAAATACAGAGTAATGTACTGCATGAACAACAATACTGTATGCAGCATACATTGATGTACTGCATAAACAATAATACTGCATAAAATACAGAGTAATGTACTGCATGAACAACGATAATGTAGGCTACTGTATGACGCATACATTGATGTACTGCATAAACAATAATAATGCATAAAACAGAGTAATGTACTGCATGAACAACAATACTGTATGAAGCATACATTGATGTACTGCATAAACAATGATACTGCATGAAATACAGAGTAATGTACTGCAAGAACAACAATACTGTACAAACACAGTAATGTACTGAATTAACAATAATACTGTATAAACAGTATAAAAGTGTCTAAAATCAAACAAGATATTTGTATATGCAGTTACATACATTGGTACTGCATAAAGTACCACGTCAAGAAAAAAAATAATTGAACATTCATTGTTTTAAAAAAAAAAAAACACTAACCAGAAATTCATAAGACAAATCATGAACAACAACAAGGTGCACATCATATACGTTTCAGTTAGGACACTACACAGTTTTGCAAAAGAGTCTATTTTTCAGCCCATGCACCTTCACAGAACCACCGATCACCTCCACTCCAAGGTAAATGAAAATCATTTGAATGACCTCAAATGTGTAACGTAGTTTTTTGGGGTAATCAATATTAAATGCAAAAATCAGCCCAACAGGTAGAGCTACAGCATGAGGGAGGTCTTTGACATCTCTCAGGACAATCTGTTCCTCCAGCACCACATAGTAGTCAAAGGCATCATCTACATCAAGCATTATGAGAATTGTCCACATCCATTCCTGCCGTCACACGGTCTTCAATGTCTGTTTCCTACAGTAATTGTATTATCAAAATATTTACACAGAAAGACAGTTATTTTATTGAAATAGTGTATAACCCAATTTTTAGCAGAAAATTATGTAGGGAGTTAATTCTGAGACCCTGCTTGCAAAATGCTCTTTTTTGTAATTTACTATTTTCTACATTAAATCATCCTACATTATGTAAAGATGATTCTATGAAAATATAACCTTGATATCTTTAATACTGACCAAGGCCATATCAAAAGACTGAAATCACAGTGAAATTAACAGATGAAATCAAACTTTGGCATTCGTTATCTCATAATTACACTGAAAAAAAAAATAATATGATAGATTTACTTAAAAATATAGTGCATAATTTTTGCATCCCTCTTCTTAAGTAAATTTCGCATGGAATTTTAAGCAGTGTTACCTAAAAATCTTTAGTTGGCAATGCTTAAATGTTTGAGTATCCCAGTGAACGGTTTTGCTCAAATTTATTAGCTGGTGTAACACAATATTTTAAGTATACTATACTATACTATACTATATACTATACTAATAAATTTATTTATTTCTACAATAAAAGTTTTGTTCACCCCATTATATTTTTTAAGCTCGTTTAGATTGATAATTTTAAGGTTTTGTATTTTAAAATACCTATAGGTACTGCTCAATTACTTAAAATTAGTTATACATTACAATGAGTGGAAGACACAACAGACAACTGGTGAATATTAAATGACTTCTTTATTTTCTTCTTCTTTTTTCTTACAAATGCAACTTAAACATCTCTTAAAACATTTTCAGCTGTTCAACAATTTACAGATGTAGAAACATGTCTGACTTGTTCTAAAATTTAGTTGAATGTTAGTATGTTTGAAATAGTGCACAGTGTGTGTGTGTGTGTGTGTGTGTACCTGGTATTCCCTACATCATGAGGACCAAATGTCCCAACAAGGATAGTTATACTAGTAATTTTTGATCTTGTGAGGAAATTTTTTTTTGGTCCCCATGAGGAAAACAGCTTATAAATCATACTGAAATGAAGTATTTTTTTTAATATGTAAAAATGCGGAAAGTTTCCTGTGACAGGTAGGTTTAGGGGACAGAATATACAATTTGTACAGTATAAAAAACATTATGCCTATAGGAAGTCCCCATAAAACATGGAAACTAGTGTGTGTGTGTCTGTGTGTGTTGTTAAGGTGCATGATGTGTTCTACCATTACACAGGATTTTGATTTGAAAATGACTAAAAATACAGATTACAGAACAACAGTAAACAATCTGTAACAAATAACAGTAAGCATCAACATTCTTTTTTTTTATATTTGTGGTGTTGTATGTTTGTGGTATAGAGTTGAGTATGTTGTTTACATAATGTTTGTGGTGTTGTATGCTTGTGTGTTTGAGTGCAGTGAAGTGCTGAGTATGTAATGTGTGGTGTTGTATGCTTGTTGACTTGCATGTGTGAGTTGTGCAATGTTCTGTAACATTAAAATGCATTTGCAGTATTAACAAGACACTTAACAAGTATAAAAAAATAACAATTCAACATCTTGTTATTCAAAGTTACCCCTTATTTACACTGCACATGCCTGTGGCACGTTACAGCTCAGATAAGGTTTTGTTCCATCCTCCACGCGGTGCCAACTCACGCCAGGAGCATTTCAGAAGCGAAGCGACAGGATTCGCGAGACCACGTGATTTGCCTGTCCGTTTTTTTTTTTTGTGTGTGTGTGTTCTAATATGGTTGGTTAAATGTTTGTTTTGTCCAGTTTAATTCTGTTTATTCCACACATACAACTCCTGCAATTAAACTCCACGCCTTGTCCTTTTTGGAATTGTCCTAGTAAAAAGGATTTGTGGTGTCCTATAACAATGTGTGTTTTTCAACTTCGAGGATGAAATTCTCGTCATTAATTTCTGGTCTCCTAGCAGGATAGTGATATGAAATATGATCGGGAGTCTGCACAGGGTGTTTATTTTGAAATTAACAGGATTTTGTGACTTTTATTTTGTATTTTCTGTGTGGCATCCGTCAAAAATAGACTAGGCACCTATCTTTAGCAAAGTGGCGCAGAAAGCCGCTTCTGAAACGTGCTGTGGCACAGCTTGTGTAGCACAAGCATTGACTAGAGTGGCCGTGATCAGCTCCGATGGCTGCTTTGCAGAAGTGTGCAGTGTAAATCAGGGATTAGAAATTTTTCAAGTCAAGTCAAGCAGGATTTTCTGAGAAAAAAAAAATCTAATGTATACCTCAGTGCCTTGGGGTACCTCAGTTTTACAGAATACATCAGGCCAAGAAGGGCAACACAACACATGCATTGCAACACTGGACAATCCTATCAGAACCTCAACACCTTTCAAGAAAGAACTGCCATCTGGAGAGCCCCATTGTAGGGTCTTCTTGGGCTATTTCCCGATCAGTGTCCTATAACACAAAGGTGGGTTTCAGCCCCCCTATCTGTCACCTTAGCCCCCCAAAACTATCTTAACGATCAGGCCAGTGCTGCTTCCTCAAGAAAGTTTTTCATTCTGACATGGTTTAAGTCTTGTAAGTTTAAACATTAAAGTAACTTTAAGCCATTTAAGCCCAAGACATCTCAGTGCAGTACGCACGTGCTGTGATAAAGCGTTTCTATGCACACCGCGCACACATCTGAAGTGCACAAACAGATAGCCTTCTCAGACAGCAGGTATACCAATGGTAATTGACAAGTATCCTTGTAAGCACAGTCGGTTGCTTTAAGTGAATGTAAACAGTGAAGAAAATATCAAATGTATATCAGTATAACGGATCCGTGCATTTCTTATGTAAATAATGTTAATCGAAAAGAGCAAAAGAAAAATTGTTCACTGCTTTAATAGCTATAATGGATATTTGCATTTATGTTAATATTAATAAAGTAATCCAGTGTGACTACAGTAATACCGGGGGGTGTTGGATGTTGGAGGGGGCGCGAGTGAAATTAGACAAACTTGGGGGGGGGGCGCATGTCCTAAAAGGTTGAAAACCCCTGCATCAGTAGACTTTACTGTATGAATTCAGTATACACAAATTCTTATCAAAGATAAAGTTAATCAGTCAAGAGCAGTGAGTGATATTTTTCTGTTTTGTGTTGATTAACATTAATGACAATACACAGATTTAATATACAGACATTCAGTTTTCTGTTTACATTCACTTAGGACGTAAACGACCTGTCCTTGTGTGTATTTGACAGTTTAAGAGCGATTAGCCACGAAGATCATAGTTCAGCATTCACGCTGTGTGACAGACTTTCTGTGCGTGTGCGAAGAAACAATGTCAGGACAGCACGCGAGCAAAATCATTTGAAGGTTAAAACTGGAATGGCTATAAAACGCTTGTCTACCGATATATACGCCCAGAACTACCGCTACAATGCTAACATATGATGTGTATGTATGTCGTGTCATGCAGTATGTTGTAACGGATGCACCAGAACTGCCACTGGTACAATGTCACTGTAGCACCATTACGATCAGAGGCAGACTGTGGAGAATTTTTTTTTTGTTCACGATCTAATATCGCACCATGCGTTTGGGGTGTGTCAGACGGCGAAATATAACTACTGTGGACCATCCTTTTTTTACACAGACCAAACAATCTGCCACTCACCATTATTTAACATTCATCTCATAAAAGTAACTGTACAATGTGTATTTTGGTCTCACAAAAGACTCTAGTGTGCACGCACATGTTTAACAGTGCTCATTCGATATCTAGTAAAATGCCAAATAAAAAAATCAGTAACTTGTATATTCAGCATATATGATAAAGAAAAGCTCTACTTAACAGTTTCTTACCTTCACCGTGGATGAGCAGTCCTCTTCTGAGATCTGGTTTTCTAAGGGTGCTTTCACACCTGGCCTGTTGTTTCGGAACCTGGTGCATTTCCCCCCTTAGCTCGGTTCGTTTGGGCATATGTCAACACGGCAATCGCGCTCGGATCCGCGCCAAAACAATCGGTCTGAGATCGCCTGAACGAGGTGGTCTCGGCTCAATTGAAAACGAACTCTGGAGCGGTTTGGTTGTAGTGAGAAAGCAATCCGATCTAACGGACCAACGAACCAGACTATATTACAATTTATGATGGGTAATTACGACCCTAAAATGGCCACAACAAATTGCGCATTTCAAAGTTTATCCAATTCGTCACGTGGTAGCTGCTTGGGTCTTAAAAAATTGTCAATTTGACAAATTTTTTTTATTGTTGACTTCACTCAAAATTACTTGTTGTGTTTCTTTATTAATTAAAGTAAACCATAAACTCAATATATTATGTAACATTTGTAGCTTTAAATTAAGTAATGTGCAAAACGTCTCAGGTTACTTATGTAACCATGATTCCCTGAGTAGGGAACGAGACACTGCGTCCTCTAGGGCCCCAACCGGTGTTGGAGGCATCTGTCGTGACCACCTTCCTTCTGGAGGTCAGTTTCAAAGGGGCCACGGCTCTGATGCAGCAGTGGGTTACCCTGAGATGAAAACGTCCTTGGCGTCAAGCGTGGGACGGGACATGGGCTTTGAGCCTTGTTACAACCCTTTGTTTTGTCTTTTCTCGTTTCTGTCTCTCTTTTGTTTTGAAAGTGTCTGTATCCAGGTGTGATGCTGATTGGCTCCTGCAGGCTAATGATTGGCCCATCTGGATTGGTGCATTCAAAAAAGGCACACCTTAAAAGCCCTGATGTCACTTCCTTTATTCAGAGCAGAGCAGAGTAGAGGAAAGAGAGAGAGAGAATTGTTGGGTTTTGGCTGTGTGTTCTCTTAGTTGAATGTGGATTGTTTAGAGTGAGGATTCTTTGATCTTTAAAAAAGATATGACTTTTGTAAGTAGGACCTGTTTGGTTTTGACCCCATTGCTTGTTATGACGTGGATTTGGATTCTCCTTTTAACTCTGTTTGCCTGATCTTGTAAATAGTTGCACATCATTGTAAATATAGAGGGTTGGGAGAAAGTAAGGAGTTTGACGCCATTTTGTTTATTGTAACCTTTTTGATCTCTGTTTTTGGTTAGGGAGGAAAGAGGTCTTAAAATAAGGAAGTTTTGTTTATTATTTTGGCCTGGTCAACTCCTGAAGGAAATTCCCTATTCATTGATTTATTTTGATGATTGTACCTTTTCTTTGTTTGGTTTCATTAAAAACCCTCAAAAGAATCCCCGCTTCCTCTCTCTCTTTTCATGTTGCATCCTTTAGCCCTAGACGGGGCGTAACATGAATTGGGGGCTCGTCCGTCCGTTCGGATGAAATTAGAAGCTCGTTCACTCATCCGTCCGAGTGAAATTGAGTATTTGGGTACTCGCTGCTTTTGCAGAGTTGTTTTTTCTTGTGTTTGCCTGGTGGTTTTCATCTAGTGTGGGAGGAAGGTTAGGGTTTACTATGACGTTGAAATTTGAACTTGAGAAATTTAAGATCGCGCCTACAGAGGAACAGTTTGAAAAGTGTCAGAAGGATGATTTATTGTTAATTGCAGATTTTTTTGATATAGTCGTGCCTCAAAATGTGCTTAAGAGGGAGATTAAGGAGGTCTTGCACAAGGAGTTGGAAAAGCAAAGGATCTTACCTGGTGAAACTGAGGTAACGGGTGTTGCAACAAATCCAGTGTTTTCTGATGACTTAGAAGCTTTAGAAATGGAGCTCAAGTCTGACGAGGACATACACATAGATCCCGATAATCCCTCTTCACCAAAAGAGAAAATGCTAGCAATCCGACTAAAGGAGGTAGATGTGGAGTTAGCCCGACAGCGGTACAATAGTCAGCTTTTGCAGGTCCGAGCGCTGGAGCTTGAGACAAAAAGAGACATCCGGCTGAAAGAGCTGGAAAATGAGCAAAAGTCTGGTCAAACACGGCATCCTTCTTCTCCTGGATTGCAGGGAAATTATATACCTGTGCAGGCTGTTACTTCATCACCTCTTCCCGCAGCATCGTATACTTCACCGGTGAGTCAAACTGAATTCGATATTTCCAGACAAATTTCGTTAGTTCCTGCATTTAGAGAAAGTGAAGTCGATACTTATTTCACTGTTTTCGAACGTATCGTTGCTACTTTGCAGTGGCCCAAGAGAATTTGGCCTTTAATTTTACAGTGTAAACTAGTGGGTAAAGCGCAGGAGGTATGTTCGGCATTGACTTTAAAACAAAGTCTAGATTACGATGTAATGAAATGCGCTGTGTTAAGAGCTTATGAGCTTGTTCCAGAAGCCTATCGACAAAAATTTAGAAAGCATATGAAAACCTCCAGCCAAACTTTTGTTGAATTTGCCCGAGAAAAGACTATTCTGTTTGAGAAGTGGTGTGCAGCAAGTAAAATCAGCACATTTGAGCAACTTAAGGAGTTAATCCTTGTAGAGGAGTTTAAGAATTGCGTGTCTGAAAAGATAGTAGTTCATTTGAATGAGCAAAAAGTGACATCACTCACCGAAGCTGCTATCTTTGCAGATGAATTCGTGCTTACACACAAAATTGTATTTTCTCCTTTACGTTCTTCTCGCCGTGTCACTGAACGTAATCACAATCCTAAAACTGTGATTGGCCAGAATGATGAGCAGGGTCCTGATTCTCGTGAGTGTTTTTACTGTCGTGAGAAGGGTCTTTTGATTGCTGTATGTCCTGCGTTACAACGTAAGAACCAGAGGAAAGCACAGAACGCACATAAAAGTGTTGCTTTTGTGCGTACCCACTCTTCAGAGTCTATGCTTGCGATTGATCCCACCTTTGAACCATTTGTGTGTGATGGTACAGTCTCCTTTTCTGAATTAGACACGGAGCATAAACATGTACGCATTTTGAGAGATACGGGTGCAGCACAGTCGTTCATCTTGACAGATGTACTTCCTTTTTCAACACAGTCCAGCTGTGGTTCAGATGTCCTAGTTCAAGGAATTGAACTTGGGGTAGTTAGGGTTCCGCTCCACGAGATATGTTCCAGAAGCCTATCGACAAAAATTTAGAAAGCATATGAAAACCTCCAGCCAAACTTTTGTTGAATTTGCCCGAGAAAAGACTATTCTGTTTGAGAAGTGGTGTGCAGCAAGTAAAAGCAGCACATTTGAGCAACTTAAGGAGTTAATCCTCGTAGAGGAGTTTAAGAATTGCGTGTCTGAAAAGATAGTAGTTCATTTGAATGAGCAAAAAGTGACATCACTCACCGAAGCTGCTATCTTTGCAGATGAATTCGTGCTTACACACAAAATTTTATTTTCTGCTTTATGTTCTTCTCGCCGTGTCACTGAACGTAATCACAATCCTAAAACTGTGATTGGCCAGAATGATGAGCAGGGTCCTGATTCTCGTGAGTGTTTTTACTGTCGTGAGAAGGGTCTTTTGATTGCTGTATGTCCTGCGTTACAACGTAAGAACCAGAGGAAAGCACAGAACGCACATAAAAGTCTTGCTTTTGTGCGTACCCACTCTTCAGAGTCTATGCTTGCGATTGATCCCATCTTTGAACCATTTGTGTGTGATGGTACAGTCTCCTTTTCTGAATTAGACACGGAGCATAAACATGTACGCATTTTGAGAGATACGGGTGCAGCACAGTCGTTCATCTTGACAGATGTACTTCCTTTTTCGACACAGTCCAGCTGTGGTTCAGATGTCCTAGTTCAAGGAATTTAACTTGGGGTAGTTAGGGTTCCGCTCCACAAGATATATTTGCGTTCTCATCTTGTGACTGGGTTAGTTAAAATAGCCGTACAATCTCAGTTGCCACTGAAGGGCATTTCTCTCATCCTTGGTAATGATTTAGCCAGAAGTAAGGTGTCTTGTCTTCCTGAAGTAGTTGATATACCATGTGTTTCAAAAAGTAATGCGCTATTGACTCAGGAGTTTCCTAAGGGATTTCATTCCTGTGTTGTAACACGAGCACAAGCTTGTAAGTTTGAAGAAGAACTTGATCTCTCTGACTCATTTATGTGTTCAGATCAGTCAGATGTGAAGACTAGTTTAGACGTGGAGACACAAAATTTGAGTTTTGGGCCAAATTGTTGATTTTCCTTTTGACAGGAAGCACCTAATCGAAACACAACAATCTGATGGTACACTGACTTCTTGTTTTAATGCTGTGATGGATAAAACCGTGTTAGATGATCATGTCGTTGCTTATTTTCTAGATGATGGAGTACTTATGCGTAAATGGAGTCCTGAAGGAAAATGTGACTGGAACTCTGTTTTCCAGGTACGACGTCACTTTCTTCACCCGATTCACGGCAAGTAAAGCCTCGCCGGAGCTCTGCTTCAATCTATTAGACAAAGACATGTCATTTACTTTGCATTTCATAAATTAAACAAAATATGTATGTACTAACATAAATGGATAGCAATGGCATTGAATATTTGCAATTATGTAACTAACAACAATATAAAGCGCTTAAAGTGGAGGCAGGGACTAATATGTCTGTATCCAGGTGTGATGCTGATTGGCTCCTGCAGGTTAATGATTGGCCCATCTGGATTGGTGCATTAAAAAAAGGCACACCTTAAAAGCCCTGATGTCAATTCCTTTCTCCAGAGCAGAGCAGAGTAGAGGAAAGAGAGAGAGAGAGAGAGAGAGAGAGAGAGTTGTTGGGTTTTGGCTGTGTGTTCTCTTAGTTGAATGTTGATTGTTTAGAGTGAGGATTGTTTGATCTTTAAAAAAGATACGACTTTTGTAAGTAGGAACTGTTTGGTTTTGACCCCATTGCTTGTTATGACGTGGATTTGGATTCTCCTTTTAACTCTGTTTGCCTGATCTTGTAAATAGTTGTATATCATTGTAAATATAGAGGGTTGGGAGAAAGTAAGGAGTTTGACGCCATTTTGTTTATTGTAACCTTTTTGATCTCTGTTTTTGTTTAGGGAGTTAGGTTAGTATATTGTACTTTTTATTTTATTCTATTTTGTTAATGTTATTGAGATTAAAGAGGTCTTGCACAAGGAGTCGGCTCGACCTGCAGCATGTTCCAAAGCTGGAACAGCTAGCAATAATTTACTTAGCTGTGGGAGCAACACACTTAGTAATTTGTAAATGTGAAAATGTATGGATAACAAAAATAATTATACAGTATTTTAGCATTAGAAATACAGCTGTGACCAAAGAGCTTACACACAGTGGTGTAATGGTACAAACTACTCAACAAACTACAAATATACAAACAAACATCACCTATTCAGTGAACCGGAGCTTCTTAGTCTGGACACAGAAACAGGAAGCTCTGATGTATAATTCTGCAAATAACAAAAGAATTAGATAACTTGCATGTTAATAAAAATAGGCTACTGCTCAACAAACTACAGTTATATACAAACAAACCTCACCTATCCAGTCCAATGGAGCCTCTTAGTCTGGACACAGAAACTGGAAGCTCTGAGGTGTAATTCTGCAAATAACGAAAGACAAAAGAATTAGAAAACTTGCATGTTAAAAAAAATAGCTTTGATCACAGGAATAAATTACATTTTAAAATATATTCAAATACAAATCAGTTATTTTAAATAGCAAAAATATTTCACAATATTAACTTGCTGCTTTTGCTGTATTTTGGATCAAATAAATGCAGACTTGGTGAGCAGAAGATAATTCTTTAACTACTTCAGAAAACTGAAAGAACCCAGGAAGCAATTTTGTGTTTAAAAGACGTCTATTAGCCATCTAAACACAGCCCAGACGTCTAGGCTAAAACAAGGCTACATTTGGGCTGTCAGTGAAAATTTAATAGACGTTTAACCATAGCCCAAGAATAGACTAGTCATCAAACAGACAGCTAATGAATGCCTACATATATACATCTAATAGACAACAAAATGGCAATCCATCCAAACTAATTAAATATACAGCTTTTATTAAGAAAAATACAATTTTTAACAACTTGGACAACTTAAAGGGGTCATATGATGTAAAAATACAAAATATTATTTTGTGTATTTGGTGTAATGAAATGTGTTTATGCGGTTTAAAGTAAAAAAAACATTATTTTCCACATACTGTACATTATTGTTTCTCCTCTATGCCCCGCCTTTTTGAAACGCGTTGATTTT
>NW_015547657.1:156563-156719 GCF_001515605.1 Sinocyclocheilus anshuiensis
CATTGCATCGAACATAAAACTCTGTCTGCATTTGTGATCGGAGAAATGACAAACAACAAGTGCTACTCTAGCTACTCTACCTCGCGTTTGAATCATCAGTGGCAACGAAAAACACAGCGGCCTAGCGTGAGGGGAAGCCCCGGCTTAGCGTGCGCT
>NW_015547657.1:157652-158557 GCF_001515605.1 Sinocyclocheilus anshuiensis
GTCTAGGCTAAAACAAGGCTAAATTTGGGCTGTCAGTGGAAATTTAATAGACGTCTAACCATAGCCCAAGAATAGACTAGTTATCAAATAGACAGCTAATGAATGCCTACATATATACATCTATTAGACAACAAAATGGCAATCCATCCAAACAAATTCAATATACAGCTTTTATTAAGAAAAATACAATTTTTGACAACTTAGGACAATACAAAATGATAAAAATACAAAATAATTAATGACAAAATAAAATTGTATAAATACAGTACACTTAAATATAAATATTATGATAAAAAAAATCATAAAAATATTATGAGTTTTTAACAACTTAAGATAATAAAAATATAAAAATGAAAAAATTAAATATTTTAAATAACTCAAGATATTTAAAAGAAAAAAAAATCGAATACAAATCAAGAGCATGTTATCACACTTAACATTAAAACATAAATGACTAATTATTATTTTAACAAATAAAACAACCAACAGTGAACTTAAAGGAAATTATTAATTATTGGTTTTATTTATTGTTTAAAATTCTTCCCAACTGCATTCCTCAAGTCCAACTCTGTTGCTGCCGGGAAGTCGGTCATCACAGCATCTACCAAATAAGAAACAAAAAACAAACAAAACACAAGAAAAGCTTGACATAATTTTTTTACTTTAATTACACTAATTGTGTCAGGGAGTAGGGAGTCTTTGCTTGGATGTCAACTAAAAACAAAAACGAGATATATAGTGTATCACCATTCAGTGTGTTAAAAAAGAGAGAAGCTCTCTGGTAAATGTTGTGTGTTTATACACATACCTCTGATGACCGAGAACAGTGCACTCTTTTCAAATGCCTCTTTCTGCAGCGGACCACCCCCCTTCATGTTGAATTTGGACATGAGGGAATTTTTTTA
>NW_015547657.1:158979-160192 GCF_001515605.1 Sinocyclocheilus anshuiensis
AGACGTCTATTAGCTGTCTAAACACAGTCCAGACGTCTAGGCTAAAACAAGACTAAATTTGGGCTGTCAGTGAAAATTTAATAGACGTCTAACCGTAGCCCAAGAATAGACTAGTCATCAAACAGACAGCTAATGAATTCCTACATATATACATCTAATAGACAACAAAATGGCAATCCATCCAAACAAATTAAACATACAGCTTTTATTAAGAAAAATAACATTTTTGACAACTTAAGACAATACAAAATGATAAAAACACAAAAGAATTAATGACAAAATAACATTTTATAAATACAATACACTTAAATATAAATATTATGATAAAAAATCTGGAATTTAACAACTTAAGATAATAAAAATGACTAAATAAAATAATTAAATATTTTAAATAACTCAAGATATTTAAAAGAAAAAAAAATCTAATACAAATCAAGAGCATGTTATCACACTTAACATTAAAACATTACGGATAAATTACAACATAAAAAAAAAAAGATGAACCCTTTTGTTGGTTTACTTCTTTTAACAAATAAGACAACCAACAGCGAACTTAAAGGAAATTATTAATTATTGGTTTTATTTCTTGTTTAAAATGCCTCCCAACTGCATTCCTCAAGTCCAACTCTGTTGCTGCCGGGAAGTCGGTCATCACAGCATCTACCAAATAAGAAACAAACAAAAAAAAAAACACAAGAAAAGCTTGACATAATTTTTTTACTTTAATTACACTAATTGTGTCAGGGAGTCATTCTCTTTGCTTGGATGCCTACTAAAAACAAAAAACGAGATATATATAGTTTATCACCATTCAGTGTGTTAAAAAAGAGAGAAGCTCTCTGGTAAATGTTTTGTGTTTTATATACATACCTCTAATGACCGAGAACAGTGCAGTCTTTTCAAATGCCTCTTTCTGCAGCGGACCAGCCCCCTTCATGTTGAATTTGGACATGAGGGATTTTTTTTAAAACCCTAAAATATAATACAGATTGAGGTGGTTAAGAATTGCGGACAAAGTTTGACATTTCAAAATGACCAGTAAAGGAATAATTTTTTTAATTTCTGATTTGCGTTGTAACTTATTGAGTATTGACACCACAATGTTTGATTAATGTGGCAAGATTTGTAGGCTTTACCTGTCCAGCATCCTTCTGGCACTGTCTTTGAGGTTTCTTCCTTCAATTCTGCACAACTTTGACACCTGAATAACACA
>NW_015547657.1:160846-172142 GCF_001515605.1 Sinocyclocheilus anshuiensis
AATGTGTATGAATGTAACATTTAACAGCTTGTGGGATGCATGACATCCTATTATCAAATGCAAGTAAACTTTTGAAACATTTAAATTAGCATTATTTTTGGCATAATAAATAATGCTATATTTAATAATGCTGTAAAATAATTAAATAAAATATAAAATAATGCTAATTTAAATGATTCAAAAGTTTACTTGCATCTGATACATGTAAACAATTTTAAGGCTATTTTGGCTATGCTCATCGCTGGTCTGGTTTCTGGTGTAGGGCTATAGCCAAGCCGTTAAAATTAGACCACAGATTGCCTCGATTTCGCCAGGTGGGCTAAAAGCAGACTACTCGTAGCCCGTCCAATTTAGAGCTAAATCGTGGCTACATATAGACCATGTCATGAAATTACACTTATATCTTTGTAGATATTATTGACACTGCGAAAATGATAGGATATCAACTATCTTATGTGCTGCCTGGCCAAAAACTACAGTGAATCAGGTTTGACTATAAGTGGGCTACAGATAGCCGCTCTGACTATGAGCTAAATCGTGGCTACGCACAGGCTAAGTATTGAACATGTCAAAGAAATGAAACCAAACATCTTGTAAACGCTGTTACTTTGCTTACATGATGGAATATTATACATCTCACAAGTTATTTTGCCAAAAAATGACATTAAACCAAATTCAAGGTTATTTGGGCTAGAAGTGGGTTACACATAGCCGGACTATATCGGGTCTATACTTCGAAATGTTGAAATGACGGCTATTGCTTGCTGGGTCCTGCCCGCAGCAAAGGTAAAACCGCTCACTCCCGCAAGATTTGCGTCGACCGTGGGAGCCCAAACCCAATGCAGCCCTCTAGTGTGTGTTTCGCTTTGAAACACGCAGCGCAAACAGGCTTAATAAAGGGGGATAAAGCCATATTGCTCTTTCAGTTGTAGTTCGTTTGACAGATAATTTGCCAAAGCAGTGGCACAAAACAAAACGTTAAAGATAGTTTAAGTTATAATGAGAAGTATAAATCTATTTTCGGTTTATTATGAAACTGTGGCATGCCAGATTAGACTGTGGCGGGCTGCCACAGAATGGGAAACACTGTAATATATGTAAATTAACTATGTTTACCTGTTCTCTGAAATACATGTATTGAGATATCACCATTTATTTGTAAGCAAATCTGCCAGATGATGCAAAAGGTTAGGGGGTGATTGTAGGTCTCATTTGTGTGTCCTGTGTAGGGTTAGGTATCGTTTGAATTTGATTGATTCCGATTCTGCTTATCGATTCCGATTCTTATCTATTCCTAGTTTCGTTTCCAATAAGATAAAAAAAATCCAATATAAAATAATGAAGTCAAACATTTAATGTCAAACATGTATTCTGTCTATTTACAAAGCATTCTGTTGCAGCAGAATAACATGAGCAAAAATTAGCAGCCTACAGAACACTTACAAGAGGAACCTTTGCCTATGCTTTTAACAAAATTACCACAGCAAAAACAACTACTAATATAAATTTCAAATATTAAAGTGAAATTAAATAATAAAATAGGAACAAACAAATCAATTAGCAATAGCATAAATAAATACAACTGTACCAAATTTCAGGTACAGAAACTGTAATTAAAGGGGTCCTATGCTCTTTTATAGTCTTGATTTTGTTTTGGGGGTGTACTAGAACATGCTGTCATGCTTGCTGGTTCGAAAAACGCATTATTTTTCGACATAATTTACATTATTACGATACCTTTCTCCCGAGCCTAGCACAAACAGCTTGATTAGTTCCGGGTTTGATGAAGGCCCGCCTTCCGAAAAAACAAAATGTGTTGGTTTGATTGGTTAGCTGTCCCAGTGTGTTGTGATTGGCGAACAGCTTAGTCAGTGTTTCAGTACCGCCCCGCCCCGCCCCTTGCCAAAGCAGAAAGTTCCGTCTGCTCCGGTATACTTAAGGATGCCATCAATATTGCCATATCAATTTGAGCCGGATTCAAACCCAGAGAATATTGAACAAGAGGATCGCGCAGAACCTTTGCACGCACGGATACACATATTTCACTTTTTAAGACTACAACAAAAGATGGATTCTTTGTTATTCTTAATTAAAAAGCACAACAACAATAAAACACTACGATACAGTGACAAACTAGCTTACAAAACGTTTATTAACAAAAACGAATAAGATGAGGCATGGCATAGCCTACACCACATGCTGTATTATATACTGACAAATAAATTACAGAACGTTTAGCAAACACTGAGGAATCAAATAAAAAAATAACATAAAATGAAAACAAAAAAAAAGTAACACTAAACTTGCTGTCACGCGGTCGTGGTTATAGTAAAGGCGCTTGACAAAGAGTAGACGTAAAGGAGATATTTAATTAGCATTAACACACATTGACCATTCAAAGTAACGTTAATCCAAGACAAAGGAAAGTCAGAAACTGAGGGCTTATAAAGACAGGGAACCAAGGAGTCAACGAGATGATTAATACAACACAGGTGGAAACTAATGAATGATGATTAACTAAATGAGCAGGAAATTAACCAATAGGGGCAAACAGAAACTAAACGGAAACACACACACGTGACAGATTGCCCCCCTCCCGGACGGCTCGTCCCGCGCCATAACCATACCATCGGGGAGGGGGGGCAGGCGCCCTGGAGGCTGGTGCAGAACTGGAACAGGGCGGAGACAAGGAAAGCCTCCAGCGCGGATCAGCAGGCAGTTCAGGTTGCCATGGCGGATCTGGAGACTCGGGAGGCCATGGCGGAGCAGGGGACCCAGGAGGCCATGGCGGAGCCATGTATTCGGGTATATGGCCCCCCGAAATTTTCTTGGGGAAAAATAGGAATCCTGGGGGTCGCTCAGGAGGAGCGGGCTCTTGTGGGCGCTCTGGAGGAGCCGACACTGGAGCGAGCTCTGGGGCTGGGGCCGGCACTGGAGCGAGCTCTGGGGCCGGGGCCGACACTGGGCTTAACTGGAGATCCGGAGTCCTTCCTGGGCTTAACTGGGGATCAGGAGCCCTCCCTGGGCTTAACTGAGGATCAGGGGCCCTCCCTGGGCTTAACTCGGGATCAGGAGCCCTCCGTGGGCTATACTCGGGAACAGGAGCCCTTCCTGGGCTGACCTGGGGATCAGGGTAACGCTTACGTGGTGCTGGCACTGGAGGGTGCTCTGGAGGAGCAGGCACAGCAAAGCGCTTTCGAGGAGCTGGCACTGGAGTGAGTTTTGGGACTGGAGCAGACACAGGAGTGAGTCTTGGGGCTGGAGCCAACACTGGAGCGGCTCTGGGGCTGGAGCCGACATGCTTGTCAAATTATCGTCAGGTTGGCTTGCCACATGATCGGCCGGCGAACTTGACTCTGGAATTGCCGGCTGACTAGACTCGGGAACGGCCGCAGATGGGTCCTGGATCGGGATCGGAGGCTCTCCAGACACTGGATGACTGCCTCCTTCCAGCCGAGGTTGGTGGTGTCTGGGAGCTCCGCGGGGCGTTGGTAAGTTATCCCGATCCGGAACAGCGTAACAAGGGTTTACCCCTTGAGGGAGCTGGCTAGGGCGAGCGGCACGAACGCCCTCGCGTAGACGATCGGGTCGGGGTTCGCCTGTGCCACGGCAATTAACCTCACTCGTTCCTCCATTGATGTCGTCGTTAATGGGTCTTGGATTCTGTCACGTGGTCGTGGTTATAGTAAAGGCGCTTGACAAGGAGTAGACATAAAGGAGATATTTAATTAGCATTAACACACATTGACCATTCAAAGTAACGTTAATCCAAGACAAAGGAAAGACAGAAACTAAGGGCTTATAAAGACAGGGAACCAAGGAGTCAACGAGATGATTAATACAACACAGGTGGAAACTAATGAATGATGATTAACTAAATGAGCAGGAAATTAACCAAATTGGGGCAAACAGAAACTAAACGGAAACACACACACGTGACACTTGCTGTCGGTGACAGTGCTTGCATGTTTTTTTTCCACAAGAATGCCAACATGTTCACCTTCTCTGGTTTGAAGCGGTCTTTTACTTTAGCTTGAAAACCATCCATCATTTCTTCAACATTCGCGTCATTTTTGCTTCGCGCTCCTGCTGACATGGCGAGTATAAACCATGCTCTACTCTCTAAGTGCTGCACAGCTCAAACGAGTAGTGCAGTTTCGTTATGCTTTCAGTTGTGTTTGCCATTTGATGTTTCTCATATGCAACATAAATGGCAGAGCTGAACAATGCGGTGGTCCTGCCAGTGCGACCGCACAAAAAATTGAGTCGCAAAGGCATAAAACATTGTCGCAGTCTGGAGCCCTGAACATACTTATTTACATACATAATTATTCAGGTGCATGTGTAATAACTGCGTTAAAATGCCCAGCGAGGTAGAAAACATCTGCTGCAAGGAAATTCAAAAGGCACGAGGGTGAAAAAAACAGTGTTTCTTCGACATGGCAAAAACTTGACAGTACATCAGCACTTCGTCTTGTCTGACGCACTCAACCAAGCGTTCTAACCATGACCTTGCCCCTCCCCACCCCCCAACCATTAGAATTTCTGTAGGTGGGAATTATTTTAATGATATTCTAATGGGCCGCTTTGTGACATTACAAAACCCGGAAAACAACGCTGTAGTCCAAACAAGCCGTTCGTTGTAGTTCTTAAAAAAAATTTTTTTAAACGAAGTATCTCCCTTTGGAGTGGACTTTGAGATTTGTAACTTTGTAGATCTTTTTTTATGCCCAAACATACACACTACACACTGACTAAAATTCAAAAAGTGAAAAATCATAATAAGACCCTTTTAAAAGTTTAAAAACACTGCATAGTTTTCTTTTCATAAATAAAATATAGATTAATTATTTAAAGGTTATTAAAGATATTTGGTCAAGATCAGTGAATGATTTTTTGTTCGATTAACATTAATGACAGGCAGTGCATTTATTAGGCTGCTGCCTCTTTAACACCGAAAGCACGCAGATCTAAAAATACTGTTACAAATGCATTTTCTTTGTTTACGTTCTGTTTACGTTCACGTAAGACAAAGAACGGCTGTGTTTATGATGATATAATGACATAGTTTTCTGCATACTGGTCGATACATATGAAAGAAGTCAGTTCTGGCCCAGAACAACCTTTTCTGCAGTGGAAATGCACGGAACGGTTCAAGAATGGACACAAACCGGGAATCCGCACCAAGACCTCTGTTCTTTGTGCTCACTCTTGCGCTTTGTGTGCGCTGCACGCAAACAGGGCACAAGTTCTTCTTCTTGCTTTACGGCGGATCGCAGACTTATAAGTGCATTACCGCCACCTATATCTCAAATGGACCACTGACACTCTACAATCTCCTGATTAATCTACCAACCCACATACAAACACCCTTGATTCTTGTACCCGCTTAGAGTCTTCATAGAGCTTCATCCGGCGCTGCGTGTTCAGCTCCTCCGTCCACCGTCAGCCCTCTTAAGCGGGATTTGAAAAGAAGAAAACAATAACTGTAACAATAATGATTTCATGTTTCTTCCTGGATTTAATACATTCTTAATTATAAACCGCTCACCCTTATTCTCTAGTTCATACTTTAACTCATTTCTTGCAACAGTATATTTCCTACAGTACATTACAACATGTTCAACTGTTTCATTAACGTCACATACCACACATAGCCTTGTTAGATGTTTACTTATTAAATGCAATGTACTGTTCAAGCCCCAATCGCAACCTTGTAATCATGTTCTCCTCAGTTCCCTTTCAGTTGGTCACTCTCGATGTCACGTCGGATGACCGACGAATTGGGATCTTGCCTAGAGAGACCAATCCACTTTGAGTGTAAACTAAATGAGCCAATGCACATTGGCATGCGATTATTGCATCCAGCTGCCTTTGAACACAGCGTGAGTATAAGTAGGCAGCAGATGCAGCGCATATTCATCTTTTCGCTTCGGAGCCGAGCGGTTCTATCTATGCTGCTCCTGACCTTCTGCTTATCGAGTCTACAGTTCGAGTTCAAGCACGCTTTTTGAGGGCTCTCGTGCTGGTGGTACGGCGCTTCAGCTGCGGTGGTTTTCCCATGTCGAGTGTGTTTCACACATCAGGCTGCACTACCCCCTGTGTGTGTTGCAGGCGGCCATCTCCCCTGTGCGCTTCAGCACACTAAAAGAGCATTTCTAAAAGAGCATTCACGGGTGGAACGTGTTTTTAAAGACGCGTCTTTTTAAAGATGACTTTCCATCCGTGCGTTTCTGGATACGGTCGTTACCTGGCGTCGGGTGATGGTCACGATCGCTGCCTCTCGTGTCTGGGCATTAAGCACGCTGAGGCGGCTTTCATCAGGTACATCCTGCCCCGGCGTGCTGCTGCTGCCTCTACCCGGCCGCCGGCGGCAGCACCTCAGCCTGCTCGTCGCCAAGGCCGCCCCCGCGCAGCATCCGCAGCAGCCTCCAGCAAAGCTGCGCCATGGAGCCGGTCATAGGGCAGCCGCTCCGCCCGTCCAGGCCCCCGCCAAACATGGTGGCAAGCGAAAGAGCAAGAGGCCCTGAGACGGGCAACCCAGAGATGGAGGGACCTGCTCTTAGGCAGATGGTGAACGCTCCACTCCCTCCCCCCCGGAGGAGGTCTGGGCGGAGAATCTTTTGTTTCTTTTTTTTCCGCCACTGACCTCTCGGTCGGTGGTACCCAAATACTCGACAAAAGAGCAATTTCCTCTATCTCTGGGTCCCCAGAGGGGACGGCGGGCATATCAGTACAAGGTCCTGCCCTTCGGGCTGTCCCTGTTGCCCCGTGTCTTCACGAAAGTTTCGGAGGCGGCCCTTGTTTCCCTGAGAGAACAGGGCATTCGCATTCTCAACTACTCGCTCAGTCTCAGGATCAGTTGTGCGAACACAGGGACTTGGTGTTCTCACACCTCAGCCTGTTGGGCCTTTGGGTTAACTGGGAAAAGAGCAAACTCTCCCCGACGCAGAGGATCTCTTTTCTCGGTATGGAGTTGGACTCGGTCGAACACCGCACGGACAACACTGCGACCGTTGCGTACATCAACCGACAAAGTGGTCTGCACTCCCGTCGCATGTCACAACTCGCCCTATCAACAAATCAGGCATTATAGTAAAGACTCAGAGCTGTTATTGTGGCAAAAGGAGATTGCAAAAAGTACTGAATAAAAGGGTGCCATTAACTGTGGCCAATGTGTATAAGAGAAAAACATTTATTTCCTAATGAGCTTCCCCCCACCCCCTTTTTGTTCTTTTATCAAAAAGGATTAATGATGCAGATTTATTTTCACAGGCTTCTTTGTTCATATTTACCAATAATTCTGACTACGACTGTATAACCTATGTACTATGCAAATGTGCAAAACTTGCTCATAACTTTACATTTTTGATTTGAGTATGTGAATGTGTTTTGCAGGTGTGACTATTCATTACAACTACAAATTCCACTGTCAAAGGTGCTCATGTTTGCTATAATAATACCTTCACAGAACATGGTAGTAGTCAGCCATCCATGCAAAAGCAGAGAGGCCAGTATGGTGTACTGTAGGTACAGCTGTCCAGGCCAACATCTGATGTGCTGATGTCCTCAACTGTCATCCCAGAAAACCTGCAATAAAAACAGTAGTTCAAAATCCATCATACATTACCAATATAACAGGGCTGCCCAATCCTGTTCCTGGAGATCTACCTACCTGCAGAATTCAGATCTGACCCTGATCCAATAAAACCGTCTGTAATTGTCGTCTGCCCGTCTGCTTTCATTGATGTGGTGTGAAGTAGATTTGTTCACAAGTTCCTCCCTGAAAGTACATCAATGACACAATAAAACTGTATTTTCGTATCAGTACAGTTCAAAATCCATCATACATATATACATACATATATATATATATATATTTTAGAAAAGCAATGATACTGAACAGTGACTGAGGCTGTCAGTATCTTAATGTTCTGCCTTGCATCTGCCTTTGTGCCCCACTGAAAATAAAAGTCAAACACATTTGGTAATAATATGATATTTTTATTCTTAAGTGAATATAGCTTTTAATTTGTTACTTTACACTATTTATATTAGCCTATAATATACTTTATACCTCTTTGTGTGTATTTGAGTGTAAATGCATTTTCTTTGCTAGACTTACATAGAAGGTTTGTGCTCTAAACATGCATTTGTAACTGTGTATAAACTGTATTGTATAAATAATAAAGACATTGTGACTGAATGTGATGTGTGTTTAATAAATTATTACATATACAGGCTAATTTATCTAGTATTAATTATGTGAGATTTTTAAAACAAGCAGAAAATGTTAATAGTAATGTAATTTTACCCAGCTGAAATCAACATCGTTTCAACGTTAGGTAAGGAAACAAATTAGATTGATTTTATGTTGAATAAGAGTTGATTCTGTGACATCGTTTCAACCAACTGAAAATCAATGTCGATTCAAAGTTAGGTAAGTAAAACAATTGCATCGATTTTCCGTTAGTTTTGAATGGCGTGCCTGACGTTGGATCAACATTACCCCGATGAGCAAAACGATGTTGGATCGACGTCGGCGATCAACATAATTTCAACGCCACGAGAAACGTCGATTCTACGTTGATTCTATGTCAGTTTGTTATCTCAAAGTTATTGCCTAAGCAGTAAATTAAAAAAAAATGTTTATAAAAACTATATGGGCTATATAAAATTTTACGTGGGCTATATACAATTTTAATAATAACAAACATATTGTTTTGCGTATGCTCGTGTCACTTACAGTTGAAGTCCTTATCTGATTTTATTATTGTTTGCAAGTTTGCAACGTTACGTTGCAATATTTTAAATACTTTTGGGTATTTTGCATGGTCTGTTATGTCACCCGGGTAGGAGTTTTAACTCCTATTCACTGTTAATAAAAAATAATTTAGCTGATGCAGAGAGACATATAGACTGGGGGAATTCCCCCATCTCCCCACCTTCTGATTAGCCTACGTATCACAACATAACTACGTGTAAACCTTATTTGGCGGTTTTTACTTGGAAAACCAGCTATATTTTTCTTGCATTCGAAAAACAATGGATAAACCTGAAAAGATAGAAGGATTGGAGATGAATTTCATTTACAAATAAGGTAGGAAATGTGCATACTTTTAAATCGACACCTGCCATGGTGTTTCTTATTTGTCATCTGTGATCCCTTTTGCGTGTCCTAAAAACCGATGGGGGGGTGGGGGGTTATCACTCAGCATACCCGGTTAAAAAAGTCACCGCTCGCCACTGATATATACACTGTAAAAGATGATGCACTATTAACTTAGTAAAATTACGTTCATCTTATTTGTTTCTGCTCTGTTGGCATCACTCAGTTTGATCGAGTTTGTATTACTTTCTGTTACTTAAAGGGGTCATATGATGCGATTTCAAGTTTTCCTTTCTCTTTGGAGTGTTACAAGCTGATTGTCCATAGATAAGATCCCTGAAGTTGCAAAGACTAAAGTCTCAAAACCAAAGAGATATTCTTTATCAAAGTTAAGACTCTGCCACGCCCCATTGCAATTAAGTTCAATGAACTTAATTTCTTTGTTTTCAATGAAAAGGTCGAACATGTGGCTCCTTTGTGCATGTGTTCTAGACAGAGGTGCACATACATTTTTCAGCCTGGTTCTCATAAGAGAACCTGGATATTTAGTTTGGTCCTCACACTACACATAGTGTGACCCATTAAATAAATAAATATATATAACTATAAATAATAAATAAATAATAGAGATAATTTTATTGCACTTTATTTAGTTAAAGTAAAATAATAAAAAAAGAATAAAGTGTGATAATACTATTATAAATAATTTTAAATGTTTTAAAATACAAAGGGAGTATTAAATACAAATACAATTATTATATAGTAAACCTAAAAATATAATGCTAATATTTACTTATTTTTTAATATAAATTTATATAATTTTTTAATATAAATTTATGTCATTTTCAAACTTAAAGTCCACATTTAAATATTTTAAAATAAAAAGGGAGTATTAAATACAAATACAGTTATTATATAGTACACTTAAAAAATAAAATGCTAATATTTACTACTTTTTTTTTATATGAATTTTCATCATTTTGAAACTTAAAATCAGCAGGCTTTTATTTTGGCGGGTTGCCGGCAAGTAAGTATATGCGCTTCCGATAGACGCGTGCGAGCATGAGTACTTGTGCCACCACAGGCATTTTCAAAAGACTTTTGCTGCTTTTTTCGTATTGTCAAAAGGCAGTAAGTTATTTACTTCCACAGTCTATAAATATTTATGCAAAAACACTGTAATGGTAATGTTTAATGTGTTTTCAGGTGGTAATTGAAGCAAAATAAACCCTTTGAAATTAGCCGCGAAATGAACTTGTCTCATTCTGAAGGGACATAAGTTAAACATGATGGCGCAAGCAACCGCGAAGACGGAAGATATTAATTCTGTATATTACCAAAGGCTGAAGATAATACCACCGCGATAGATTCTGTATGTAATTGATTTTTTTCTACATTGAGGACACTTTATAAAACCTGCAGAGGATAGGACCCAGCAGCCTTCACTAACATGACGCAGTTTGAAATTCAAACGGTAACGGCCATCGGTCCGTGTACTTGGCGGTCAATGGATTTTACTTTTGAAATTAGAAAACCAAAATCGGGAATCAATCGTTCACTCGTTTTTTGTTTTAATATTGAAAGTAGAAAAATGAGAAAACAGCTCTTTTTTCATTTTTTCTCAAGAAACGAAAAACAAGAATTCAGCTTAATTTTTATTTTTTCGTTCAGGGGTAGAAAAATGTATAAACAGCTTGAATATTGATTCTACACGTGGGTGGGAATTAAACGCCCATTTCTGCTGATTGGTCAGCCAAAGATCAAACCGTGCCTTCACCAGTTCTTCCGCAGTTCCGCGAGGCGATGCGCTTATTACAACGACATTTCATCTTTTTCTCATCAAACAACCAGATTAATGAATAGCTCGACACAGCTCGTACCGGGACAGAGTCTAGACAGAGCTTACGGGTTAAGGTTTCATTATCCTGGGTTCATAAATTGGTATACAATACTAAAGAAACTATACAGTAATACTGATTATTACTTAATGGTATTTAAGTAACGTCTCGGTTACGTATGTAACCCTCGTTACCTGAAGGAGGGAACGGAGACGTCACGTCGGCTGACCGACGAAATTGGGATCTCGCTTAGAGAGACCAATCCACTTCGAGTGTAAACTAAACGAGCCAATGCACATTGGCATGCGATTATTGCATCCAGCTGCTGCTGATCACAGCGTGAGTATAA
>NW_015547657.1:172277-177978 GCF_001515605.1 Sinocyclocheilus anshuiensis
GAAGCGAAAAGCTGAATATGCGTTGCATCTGCTGCCTACTTATACTCACGCTGTGATCAGCAGCAGCTGGATGCAATAATCGCATGCCAATGTGCATTGGCTCGTTTAGTTTACACTCGAAGTGGATTGGTCTCTCTAAGCGAGATCCCAATTTCGTCGGTCAGCCGACGTGACGTCGGGAGTGACCGACTGAAAGGGAACTACATTTCATATAGTTGTTTTGTGACCAGCATGATGCAGGGCAGTAACCCCGCCCCCTTAAGGACTGTGATTTTTTTCAGTGAAACAAAAGTTAAATGTGTTCAGAAAAGTTATCATAGTTTTATTGACAATTACATAAATTATAAACAAAGTATGAAAAAAGTCCAGAGTTTTCATGTTATTAGATTTTTAACAAAAATTAAATTTATACCAAGAATTGTACCAGAACGCCCCCATGGGTGGGATAAAATGCCCCTCAGTCTGACAAAGCAATTTGTTTTAAACATTTACAGCAAAATCAGAGTACAGACTGTTTTTTTTTTTTGCTTAAAATTAAAAATAATATGAGCAATAATTATAAACATTTTGTTAGCTGATACTAACTGTCTAGCTAACTAGCTACCTGATGCTAACTTGAGGTATTTTTTAAATATAAAATCCAAATATTTTTATTCAACCAACTAGTTAATATACATTTGATGGATAAACAAAGGATTTGATGTTCAGAACAGAATAACTACAGTAATTGTCTGAAAAAATGTTTGAAAAAAAAAATTGTGAAAATATAATTATATTTTTTTATAAAAAAAACACGTATTCCCTATCTACATGCCCTACTGTTCTCATTTCATATATAACTGTGATGTTCTACTAAAGAACAAGCTTTAAAACACTTTTCTCGGTACATCACCAGTGTAAGCTTAATGGTGAAAACTTCTACATCCCTCTCGTGAACGTAGTCCATAGTTACAATAAAAATTTATCTCGACTTTATGGGCCCTATCATGCACCCGGCGCAATGCGGCGCCAGGTGTGACGCAAGTGTTTTTTGCTAGTTTCAGCCTGACGCAGTTGTCATTTTCACGTCCTGCGCCACGTTGCTATTTTGAGGCAACTGCAATAGACTGCGCCATTGACCAACAAAAGCCTGGTCTAAAGTCAATGGCGCAGAAAATCTGCTGACGAACACCGTGCTGCGTTGTCACGGGAACATCCCCGCTGAAGATAATGAGGAAATTACAACGCTCCCTTTGCCAAGTGCATTCAAAAGGACTACATAATGGCACGCACGTGCCCTGCTCACTCCAAAGTCCAAAGTAGGAATGATCACTTCCATTTGGAATTTGCCCGTGAACCGATCGGTACACGATACGCATACCGTTACACCCCTAGCACACACCTGTCTATATATGCTCCCACGGTTAACAGTGCATGTCAGAGCACAAACCAAGCCATGAAGTCCAAGGAGTTGTCTGTAGACCTCCGAGACAGGATTGCTAGAGCGGGCCGCCCGGCTAAACTGAAAGATCGGGGGAGAAGGGCCTTAGTCAGGGAGGTGACCAAGAACCTGATGGTCACTCTGACAGAGCTCCAGCGTTTCTCTTTGGAGAGATGACAACCTTCCAGAAGAATAGCCATCTCTGCAGCACTCCACCAATCAGGCCTGTATGGTAGAGCGGCCAGATGGAAGCCACTCCTCAGTGAAAGGCACATGACAGCCTGCCTGGAGTTTGCTAAAAGGCACCTGAAGGACTCTTAGACCATGAGAAACAAAATTCTGTGGTCTGATGAAACAAAGATTGAACTCTTTGGCAAGCGTCATGTTTGGAGGAAACTAGGCACCGCTCATCACCTGCCCAATACCATCACTACCTAATGTGGCTGAGAGAATGTTCTTTCTTTGTTATCTTGAAACATTGTGCCATAGTTTTATTGAGAACATTTTCTTGTTATATAGTTTATAATGAATAGATTGAGGAATACTTAGAAAGTTCATGTCTAACTTAAACAAATTAAGGAGGGAGAGGGTAGTGAATGGCGTCCCGGGTCACTAAAGACCTGAGGTGTGCATTTAAGGGTTAATGCAGAAACGCATCCTTTCATGTGTTCAGCCCCCTTCTGGCTGTCGCTGTCTCTTCACGTTTTCACCAAGGTTGTGGAGGGTGCCCTTGACCCATTTCAGGAAGAGGGCATCTGGATACTCAACTATCTCAACAACTGGCTTATTAGTTCACACATGAGATTTTTTGTGTTAAATCAAGCAAAAAGCGCTCGCATTACAATGGATGGAGCTGTCATCACGCCGATGAGCTCACACACTCTTGCGAAACCTCAATTAGCATTGGATTATAAATACACTTTGTCATTATGAAAATGCCAGAGATAGATTAAAGAACACAGATAAACCATATATTTTCACGTCGTGTGTTTATCGTCTTCATGTTTGATCAGTTAAAATGTTTCCATCTTTTTATTCATTCACAGCAATAGCTGGATGCCTTTACCCATATTAAAGGGGTCATATGATGCTGCTAAAAAGAACATTATTTTGTGTCTTTGGTTTAATGAAATGTGTTTATGCGGTTTAAGGTTTTATAAAGAATATCTCTTTGGATTTGAGACTTTAGTCTTTGGAACTTTACAGATCTTCTTTATGCACCAAGACCATGTAACACTCCAAAGAGAAAGGAAAAATTGAAATCGCATCATATGACCCCTTTAAAGGATTTCCTGAAACATCATGAGTTCTATTACTTCTGTGATGCGTATGTACAGTTTTTGTGCGAGGGCGCCCTCTGGCTTCCAGTATGAATGAAACAGACATTTCATCACGCCGATGAGCTCACACACTCTTGCGAAACCTTGATTAGCATTGGATTATAAATACACTTTGCCATTATGAAAATACCAAAGATAGATTGAAGAACACAGATAAACCATATATTGTCACGTCGTGTGTTTATCGTCTTCACGTTTGATCAGTTAAAATGTTATTGTTGGCAAATCTTATTTTTATTCATTCACAGCAATAGCTGGATGCCTTTACCCATATTAAAGGATTTCCTGAAACATCATGAGTTCTATTACTTCTGTGATGCGTATGTACAGTTTTTGTGTGAGGTCGCCCTCCGGCTTCCAGTATGAATGAAACATACGTTACATTTCACGTGTTCACCCTTACATCTAATCTGATAGCAAATAGTAAGCATATTTTGGCGTGCTGTCCTGTGGGTGGGTTCCGAGCCCGGAATATAGCCCGAACCCAGATAACTCCCCAAAAGAAGCTTAAAGGCATGGGAGAGCAGCTAGAGAGCAAATTTTTTTTAAGTTTTTGTTGCCCCCCAAAATATGCGTTCTGTGAAGAGATATGGGTTAAAATTTGTGAAGAAAAAGGGGGCAGGGTGACCGGCAGAGCCCGTGCAGTGCTCGACGGGAGCTGCGGCTTGCAGTGTCGGACTGGCGAGGCCTACATGCTGCTAGAAGAGGAGCACGATTGAAGTTATCAAATGAGTCCCTCTTGCAGCTGAATACAATGCGTGGTTTGATGCGTCGGATGGAGGGCTCCCACTGCGACCGAAGGGAGCCAGCGGCTTTGCTGCAACAGCGAGGGAGATCCCCGTCTGCCGCCGCGTATGCAGCGTAACTCAAAATGACAGACGGAGGGTTCACCCTGCGACCGAAGGGAGCCGTGGATCTGCTGCACCGGAAGGGGGAGCCCCGTCCGATGCTGAATAAGCAAGGGGACTGATGGAGAGACTCTCGCTGCTTCCGAAAGGAGCTGCGGCTCTGCTGCACCAGAAGGGAGAGTCCCCCTTGCGGCTGACTACGAGGCGCAGTTTGATACGTCGGATGGAGGGCTCCCACTGCAACCGATGGGAGCCAGCGGATCGTCTGCACCGGGAGGGAGATCCCCGTCTACCGCAGAGTGCACAGCGTAACTCAAAATGACAGACAGTGGGATCACCCTGCGACTGAAGGGAGCCGTGGATCTGCTGCATCGGAAGGGGGAGCCCCGTGCGATGCTGAATAAGCAAGGGGACTGATGGAGAGACTCTCGCTGCTTCCGAAGGGAGCTGCGGCTCTGCTGCACCAGAAGGGAGAGTCCCCCTTTTCAGCTGAATACGAGGCGTAGTTTGCTGCCTCGATGGAGGGCCCTCACTGTGACTGAAGGGAGCCTGCGGCTCTGCTGCACCGGGAGGGAGAGCACCATCCGCCGCAGAGTATGCAGCGTAACTCAGAATGACAGACAGAAGACTCACACTGCGACCGAAGGGCCCTGCTGCACCGGAAGGGAGAGTCCCGTCTGATGCTGAATAAGCAATGAGATTCGAATCGACGGCTGGAGGGCTCTTACTGCGACCAAAAGGAGCTGTGACTTACTGCATTGCAAAGGAGAGCCTCCAATTACCCGAGTATAGAAGGTGATTTAAATGTGTTTTTTTTTGAGCTGCTGTAGTTGCTGCCCCGATAGTAGTAGTAGCTGGAATTTTTTTTTTTACGGGTAAGTCTGATTGAGCGAGGATCATTTTCAAGTGTTTTTGGAACCAAAAACATGTAACGGGGTGGTTAGAGTCATCGACGAAGAGAGGGTCCAGTGCAGAGTTAGATTGAGTGTTCCTCCACAGCGAGGATTGCTTGGCACATGACAATTCCGCTTTAAATTGTGTTCTAAATAGCAAAACTCATGTACTGAGAAAATACTTTTGCGTGAATAATAATGATCATTGATGTGAACTTTACTTCGTCTGATGGCTTTGGAACATAGACGGTAATGACAGACATAAGGATGCACTCGTTGATCAAACAGTCCATTGGCTGGTTTAAACAGGTCCGATGACAGTAGAACCTTGTTCACAGGTGTCGCGCACAGACAGTAGCCTAATGATAACCCCTTTCGTGCTCTTCTCAATATTGTGACAAACACCATATTTAAAAGATACTAAGATAGGCGCGCTTTATTTTCAAAATGTTTTGTTATTAAAGTGAGTCAGACAGCTATTTACACTGCAAAAAAATAATTATATTATTAATAATATACAAATATAGGCTATAAACATTCTAAAATATATGTTTACCTTTTAGGGCAAATTGCAGTGAAATATGCATGGAAATGATATGCAGATGACGTTATGCATATTAAAACTAGGCGTTGTAAGCTCCATAAATGGCTATTTCGGGGAGGAGATGGGGTGGAGATTCATGTACGCATTACTCATTTTATTACTCATCTTTCGCTGACTGGGTATTACAAAGGGAATTTTGCGCAGGTTCTGGCGTACACATGGCTTTATAAATCTGAAAACTTTTGTACGTATGCAAAATGTAGCTTTTGTGCGTACGCACACATTTAGGATGAAATCTACGTAAAGTTTTATACATGAGCCCCCAGGTGATTACCCTTTTGGCGCTCCCTGTTACAGAAGGCGAGCAGGGTCCCAATCTACTGTGCCCAGTTAGGGCGTTGAAAGTAAGGGTGCTTTCACACTAGCACTTTTGGTGCGCACCCGGTTTCGATTGACGTCAGAGTTCGGTACGTTTGGATGATGTGAACGCTGTCTTCCGAACTCGGGTGAGCACCCGCGAACTGTACCAGAGTCCGCTTAAAAAGGGTGGTCTGGGGTATGGTTCACTGCTGATGTGAATGCAATCGTACCAAATCACGGAAGTGAACCGCTATTAATGACGTATTATTTGATAAAAATGTGTGTTTGTGTGTGTT
>NW_015547657.1:178235-213291 GCF_001515605.1 Sinocyclocheilus anshuiensis
GGGGTAAACAGCTGCTGGCTTGATGACGCAAACGAACCGCGGTTCGGACCCAAATAATATAATGTGAACACAGTCCAGCGGGGGCAGGGGGAGGGAGCAATTGAACTCGGGTTCGGACCAAGCAATCGAACCAAGTGTGAAAGCACCCTAAATCTAGAGTGTTCTGGCCTGTTCAGACAGTCTGAGCAGCTCTTTGTTTGCTTCGGAGGCCGACACAAGGGGCTGCCAGTCACAAAGCATTGACTCTCCTGCTGGATAGTAGATGCAATAGCCTTGGCTTATGCCTCAGAGCGCTTGCAATGCCCTATATATTTCTGTTCAACTGCCATTGTTCCCCCCTTGGGCGAAGCTTGTTATATCTGTGCTTCTCCGCTACTAGCTTAGGGCACAATGTGCTCATGTTCCTGGAGTCCTTATCTTAGTGCTCTGAGACTGGGCTCGCAGAGCAGACTGTTCTGTATCTGCTCATAGCATGGAATAACTGGATGCGTTCCCCATATGTATTTCCACGCAATGGGAGAGACCGTTCGAAAGGGAACGCTCTGGTTACTGACGTAACCTCGGTTCCCTGAGATAAGTGAACAAACGTTGCGTCACTTGCCGCGCTATAAGCTGCACGCGAAACGATGACTGTCGCTTCAGTCGAATGATCTGATGAATGGCGGTCCGAGCCGACTTATATAGTAGTTTTGCCTTTCTGGCGGGCTAAAGTGCCATTGGTTTGTGCAGTTACACAAACGTGAACAAATCAGGCTTCAGAACAGAGTAAAACAGGAGTTTTCCCCATATGCGTTTCCACGCAATGCTCTTTCCCTTATCTTAGGGAAACCGAGGTTACATCAGTAACCGGAGCATTATAACGGCTCCTTAGCACTAACCTGAATGAGTAGATGCATGCTGCCATTTTATATACTAATATCTACGGGCAGTGTCTTGGCATGTAAATTCCACATGCCAGTAGTAATGGGCCATTTCTTGTAATGCTCAGAAAGTAATTAGGGCTCCCAAGTGAGAACCTTAACGTCAGTGTCGACATAACGTCTTCATTCCCTCCTTCAGGGAATGAGGGTTGCAGTTCATACGTAATGTCACAACATTTATGAGACAGTTGTTGTCAGATTTCATTGGGGATTTCAAATATGAAATTTATTCATAAGCTTGGTAAACAGATTTGGAGAATTTATTGTTCCCCCCTTCAAAGAGATAGGAGCTGTACTTGCATGACTAAAAAAAGGCATGTTGGGTTGCAAAAGCCTTAGAAAACTGCTCATTAAAAGGACGAGGATGGGAATGCTTTTTACAAGTCAGAATCTAGTATTTGAATATGTAACTAATTTAATGTTTAGTTTCCGTTTTTTAAATGTTGTGTGTTATCACAAAAAAAAAAAAAAAAAGGTATCCTGGGGATGATTGAGGGGCACAAGGAGAATTTGGCGTTGGTGGGTTTCATGGAGATTGACACTGAGAGTGCTGAACCAGAAGCGTCAGAGAATTAGAAAGACTTGACAGAAGTGATGCCATTCAGTACTCATGATGACATGGGAATCCATCAGTTCAGAGGACATAAACAGTGTTGGGAGTAACGCATTACAAAAGTAATAATATTACAGTAGTATATTACTTTTTGCTGTAACGCAGTAATATAATGCATTACTAATCAAATTTGGGTAATATTATTACTCGTTACAATCTCAGTAACGCAAGTTACAACAACATATTTTAACTCAAAATTAAGTGGTGAATTTACTAACACCGCAAAACAGCACCAGAGAAAAAATTCCGCGGGTAACATAATTTGTCTATCTTCTGTTGCTGGAATTAGATGGTTGAGATGACTGCAGAGACGGATTCTACATTTGTGAGATGGACACACTCCTGTTATTTTCAGTTCATAGGAGAAAAGGATAAGAATGCATATTCAGGTGCAATAAGTGCGACACCAAACTCTCAACATGGAGAAATAGCACGAGTAAAACCTGGAAACACCTGGACTGGAGCCACTAACACTAAGCTATAGGAGAGAGCTGCGGGGTCGGAGAAGTGAAAAAAGGCGGCGGACGAGCGCAGAATGAGTATGCAAAATATTTGTTTCAGCCTAATACAAAAGCACGAGTAAAACCTGGAAACACCTGGACTGGTGCCACTAACACTAAGCTATTGGAGAGAGCTGCGGGGTCGGAGAAGTGAAAAAAGGCGGCGGACGAGCGCAGACAAGCAACAAAAATTAAGTTTAACTAAAAATAACAAAATCTATTTTTATTAAATCATAGTCTATATATAAAATTAATGAATATGCTAAATATTTGACTTAAATAGCCTAATTGACAGATTAACAAGACGAAAGGAAAAGACTGAGAGATAGGCTATGCTGCTGAGTTGGTTCGGCTATTTGTGTGGCGCGGAGCATTACGAAAGTCCACGGAAAGGAAACCGAGATGACAGAAATAAAGTAAAACACATTGCAGTTTCGAATGATCTGTACAAATATGCAAAATAGTAAACCAAAACTTGATGCTAAAATAGCAAATATCTGTACAGCTACCGTAAATTTTCCAGGAGAACTGACATAAGCTGGGATAAACGTGAGCCAGACAGCACAGAATATGAGCATACTGAATGTGATGAACTTGGCTTCATTGAAGTTATCAGGGAGCTTACGAGCAAGAAAAGCTAAAAGAAAACACATAATTGATAGCAGGCCAGTATAACCCAGAACAGCCCAGAAACCAAGAGCTGAACCTAAGTTACATTCAAGTATGATCTTTTCTCTATAATAGCTCAAATTCATATATGGGAAAGGTGGGGATATTGTTAACCAAAGCACACAGATAATCAACTGTATTAACGTTAAGGAAACAACACTGAGTCTCTGTTGAAAAGGCCCAAACCATTTCATGACATTACTTCCTGGAAGTGTGGCCTTAAATACCATTAACACAACTATTGTTTTCCCGAGAACACAGGAGATACAGAGGACAAAAGTGATCCCAAATGCTGTGTGACGCAACATACAGGACCACTCAGTGGGCCGACCAATAAAAGTAAGTGAACAGAGAAAACACAGTGAGAGTGAGAAAAGCAACAGGAAGCTCAGCTCTGAGTTGTTGGCTCTTACAATAGATGTTTCTTTATGAAGGTAAAACAGAAAATATACCATTGCTGTTAATAACACTCCAATGAAGGAGAAAATACAAAACACCACCCCCATGATTTCTGTATAGTAAAGGAATTCAACAACTTTTAATACACATCCGTCTTTCCTTTCATTCGACCAGTACTCCAAATCACATGGAAAGCAGTCACTAGAATCTGTGAAGAAATTATTCCAATATATAAAAAAGAAATGTTAGTGAATGTAAAGTGCTTTATAAAGTCCCTTGACAAAGAGGACAGTATTACACTTAACTTTAACATAGTTTCATGAGATTTATCCCGCATATATCATTTTACCTGTGCCATTACTGATTTCTCCCTCTGCACATGGAATACAGTCATAACAGCAAACAGGTCGTCCTTTTTGCACAGCCTTCCTAGTGCCAGGGCGGCAGCTCTCACTGCACACGGACACAGGCAACTATAAGAAAACAAGCTGTCATATAAAACCTCACAGTGATGATGGTTTGAATTGGCAAAATAACTTGTCTTCAGTAATAAATTTTATCACTATAATGCCACTGCTTTCATACATATTTTGTCATATTCAACTAACTGACCATTTAGTGATTCAAACTGTTATTAATGTACCTGTCCACGTTTCTCTACCCATAGTATGTGTTCCTGATTGACTTGAAGACGTTGTTGTGAAGGCAGTGAGCTGTCATAGAGGCCCACATGCTCAAACTGCAGACTTCCATCCTCAGCAGGCTGCCAGTTAACAAGGTCATATCGTGCTACTGGATCACCACTTTCATCAAAAAAGATTTCTTCACCTGTTTTAACAGTGAATCTCACATCCCTCATATACTTCAACACCTAAGAGGAAACATCAGTAACATTATTTCTATATTAATTAATTTCTGTATTAAACTAAGTTCTCCTCATTTACCATTTGTGGTGTGGGCCATCCTCTTTTGCTGCTGTTGGTGGAGGATCTGAAGTCTTTTAATACATTTTGAAGTGTATTTGCGACAGCATACACTGCAGTGTACACCTTATTTACTATTCGTAGCTCTGATATGTCAGTATATTCATTCTGCAGCTCTGCAAGTCTCTCTGAACCAGTACAGCCATCACTGCCAATGTTCCTGAATGAGCACTGAAAAACTATTTCCCAAAATTCTTTTAAAAGTACATTGTTTGGTTCTTGATCAGGGTGCACATTCACTAGGAACTCTTGCAGGCCCATAAGTTTGGCATTTGCTATAGCAAAACCCACAGCTCCAGAAAGGAAACGGTATTCCTTTGTTTCTGCAAGAGTTCGAGAAGTGATCCAGGATTCACTGCCAACCCACTGTATCCCTGTGATATTGTGTTGCGAAATTACTTTCAGGAGGGGGAGAAAATCTCCTAATGCCATAAAAGCTAGCACAACCCTGGCGGTGCCCTTTTTGATCACTTCCAGTGTCTTTAGAAACTTTTCTTGTGGATCACTGCTTAATATGGCCTCTGAGTATTCAATACAGACCCCTTCTTCTTTTGCAGCCTCCTCAAATGCTGCAATTCCATTATTACCATAGTCATTGCGACTCCTGACTGTCCCAACCCAGGTCCAGCCAAAGTGCTTGACAAGCTGAGCCAGTGCTCTGCTTTGGTAATAATCACTGGGTATTGTTCTGAAGAAGGATGGATACCTTTTTCTGTCACTCAGGCATGCACATGTGGCAAAATGACTGATCTGCAATATAAAAAAAAAACAGTGTATAATCTGTTGTCCACATAATTTTTCAGAAAATACCTTCCAGTTCTTATTTCACTATATAAGCATAGTGCTCTAGTTCAACACATTGCTTTCTTTCAACGGTTTCCTTCAATTTTCAACATTATTTTTTCATCAACATCAATTTCCAAGCATATATTTTTGGTACATGTTCCAGTGGTTCATCATAGTCTGATTACACAAACCAGCAGCAAAGTGAGTTCTTACAACAGGTAACTTGAATGGACCAACTACAGATGCCAAGCCAATGGTGGGTGAGGATGTTGACTCTCCAACAATTGCATGAGTAGCTGGTGGTCTAGGGCAGGATGTATCACTCAAAGTGTCTTCATAACCGTTCATTAAAGCCATGCCTGAGAGGATTGTTTGAGCGATAGAGCGACATGAGTCATATATCTTATAGCCCAAAGAAATACCAGGCAACAACTGTGTGCTGTTGTTAATCTCCTCAATGGCAAAAATCAATGTCTGAGCAAATTTAAACTCACGTAAGTTTAAGCTGTGGTGAATGAAACACATCAGCTGTATTACATTCTGTAAAGAATTATCAGAGAGTTATACTTAACACATTTAATTTATTTTTAATACTGACCTGACACATGTTGTTGGATCTGGTTTGGAAGTATAATTATGCATTTTTAGCAGAGCATTTCTGTGGATTGAGAAAATTGCCCCAATGTTGATGTCTCGTTCTGCAGAAAGTGAAGGCAAGGCAGGCTGACCAAGCAGGCTGCAGACTTGTGCTGAAGCTGGCATAAAGAGACCATGCACAATGAGCAGCATTAGCTGCAGTGACACAGTGTTCTTTGCCATGTCAGTATGTATTTGGGCAAGATCCTCTGAGGCAAAACAGTGCTGCCTTTTATCATGTCTGCCTTTTGTCATATATTCAAATGTCCTTTGGGGCATATTAAATCCTTTAAACTCCATTTTGCTCTTTGCATTCATATTTCATTATGTAAGCAGAGATATTGTTGGTCCAAGGAGGAGTGTGCTAGAAACTCAATGTGTTTCCATTGGTTTTCTTCTTTGTCTTTTTCTTCTTTTAGCCTAAAAAATAAAAAAAAAGTATCAGGATGAGAAAAATGTAAATCACAAATCTGGTAGTATTTTTTCAAATCCCAAGCTCTCTGCAAAAAAATGATTGAATCTAGGTTGCGGTATAGTAGATGCAATTACATAACATTCTATAACAGTTGTCTGACATTTTTTAATTAGTTACTGATACTTTTTTTGAATAGAGAGAAAAATTCTAACTCCTTTCTAAGTTGTTCATGCAAATTTTTTTTGTGTGTGCATCATCTACAGTCCTTAATGACAAAAAGATAGCAAAACTATCTTGACTGGTCAAGTGATTAAAATTTTTTATCTAATTAATTACACGGTCACGACACTGGCTAGGGACACAAAGATAAGTGGTCAACACAGAGGTATTTATTGAATAAGGAGCAAGAAGGAATTAGGAGCAGATGAGAGGTGAGTGTGGCACAGAGAGTCAATTTCAGAATGGCTTATCTTGAGGTAATGGATCTTTGTATCTTTGCAGGACGAACGTGGAGGAGCGGGATCGGTGGAGCACTGAAGCACAGGAACATCTAAGGTAAGCAAACACAAGTAAGTTCAGGTAGTGAGTCTGGTATAGTTCAGTGATGTGAACGGTAGACCGCACGAGGAGGGAATGTGGAGAGTGAGCAGATAAAAGGGAGCTTGACGAGCTGCAGCAGGTGCGGGTGATTAGAACCCCAGGTGATGGTGATCGTGACTGAGAACAGGTGTGAGGATTCTGGGATATGGAGTCCAGAGCTGGTGACAGAGACTCCCTTACATTACATCCTTCTCCCGAAAGGCACGTCCAATACCCTAACATATCCACCGGGGGGGCGGTTGGCGCCCATCCTGGAGGCTGGTCCAAGACAGAGACACGGGAGGCCTCCAGGGCGGATCAGGGAGCTCAGGGGGCCATGGCGGGACAGGGGACTCAGGGCGCCATGGCACAGCAGGCAGACTAAGAAGCCATGGCGGGACAGGGAGCTCGGGGAGCCTGGCCTCTGCACTCGGCCCGGCATCCACGGACAGACCCCTAGTACCCCCACCCCCCAAAAAATCCTTGCGGATAACGTCGGTTTCAGAGGCCCTCCGTAGGCCTAACTCTGGAACTGTGGCCCTCCTTGTGCTGGACGTGGGGACTGGAGTTCTCCTTGGGCTGGACTCGGGGACTGGAGCCCTCCTTGGGCTGGAATCGGGGACTGGAGCCCTCCTTGGGATGGACTCGGGGACATGAGCACTCTCTGGGCTAAACTCGGGGACTGGAGCCCTCTCTGGGTTAAACTTGGTCTAAACTCGGGGACTGGAACCCTCTCTGGGTTAAACCCGGGAACAGGAGCCCTCCGTGGAGCGAGCTCTGGGGCTGGGATGATGGCAGAGAACAGTGTTTTTCTCCTCATACTCCTCCTTTGGTTAGAGGACATCGGCGCGGCCGGCGGGCTTGGGAATGCTCTTTCTCATTTTTGCCTTAACTATTCCTTTATTATTATTAGTAGTAGTAGCATTATTATTTCTTTTCATGAAATGATAGTTTAAATAAGAAACATCTTGGTTATGTATGTAACCCTCATTCCCTGAAGGAGGGAACAGAGATGCTATGTTGATACTGATGTATTGGCGTCTCACTTTGGAGCCCAGTCACCTCTGAGCAGTACAAGAAATGGCCAATGAATCTTGGTGAGTGGAATTTGCATGCCAAGCCACTCCCCATGCATACAGGTATATAATATGGCAGCATGCTTCCACTTATTCAGATTTGTGCTGAGGAGCCGAGAATGCATCCCACCCATTTAGCAGTAGTTCATGATTGTGGCAAGAGGGAAGTAATGTCTCCATCCCACCTTCAGGGAGCAAGGATTACATACTGTAACACTGAGTTGAAATGTTCAACAGCCCAGATAGGAAAACTGTGTGGTGCTAATCATGCACGGGAGACGAGAAGGTGACGTATTTTCCCCGAGTTTAATAAAAAGCCTCAAGCACCAACACACTCGTCCACATACATGGGGATCGAATGAGACAAACATTTACATAAATAAGCATCCAACTCAGGTCACAAACAAAAAGGAATCAAATAAAATAAAGATAAACAGATGTCGGTAGAGCAAGTTATCTCTTCACCTTTCCATCTCCTACAGACACACACTATGCACATACGCAGTTGTCAATCTGCCCCAAAACTACCGTAAATGCTCTACTGGCCTCTACCATACATAACCAAGGCGTTCCCTTTCAGTCAGTTATGTTTGACGTTACATCTATACTGTGTTTTTTTTTTTTTTTTAATGACAGATTTACATTGGGGAAAGTAAAGCCACATCCTTCCCAAGGGAAGGTAACAGGAGGAGAGTTGACATGTGGTAAGTCTTAAAAAGGGATGGAATGAGGGGCACTAGTGAGCAGGCAGTGGAATAGGTCGCAAGTTTGGTGAGCTCTGCACAAAAATGTATTTATTCCACTTCTTAAGGCGCCTTGACCGAAAATATGATACATTGCAACTACTCAAGACTTTATTACTTCACATGAGACGATTTGTTCCTTTACAATTCCAAATGGCGAGCATTCTACGCAAATACAAGTACACGGGAAAAACCGCTGCTAGCAAAACGGATGCTAACGCATCTAGCATGATGTCCGAATCAGCCAAACATACTGACTTTATGGATTTGAAAACTGAGCTAATTTCATCCATCAAGATGGAAATAACCGCGCTCTTTCATACAGAGCTGAAGAATGTGCTGTCAAACGAATTTGACATGGTTAAATCAGAGCTACAAGCAGTTAAATCAGAGATAGCAAGCAACGCTTCGGCTCTTTGCTCAGACTTAGAAACAATTAAAACGACAATATCAGACATGGAACAAGGGCTATCCGGCTGCTCGGACGATATCACAGTACTACAAAATACTGTGAACAGATTGGAGAAAAATGTGGAAAACTTGCAGGAGAAGTGCTTAGACATGGAAGGGCGAATGCGAAGGTCAAATATTCGCATACTGAATGTAGCTGAAGAATCTGGCGCATGTTCCCCAACTTCAGTGTCGAAGCTGCTTAAGGACACCCTAAAAATGGATAAAGATGTGCTGATCGACAGATCCCATCGCACCCTCCAGGCAAAACGGGCAGATGGTAAACCAAGAGCAATCATAGCAAAATTGCATTACTATCAAGACTGTGTCGAAATTCTCCGCCGTGTTCGTGAAATCTGGCGACTTCATTACAAGGGTTCAACAATACTCATCTTCCCCGATTATCCACCAAGCGTGGCCTGCGCAAGATCGGCGTTTAACGAAGTCAGAAAACTACTACGAGGCAGAGAGGGTGTCCGTTACGGTATTCTCCACCCGGCTAAACTCCGAATCACCCACAACGGAACAGAAAAGCAGTTTCAGGATGCAGTGGAAGCTATGACTTATGTGACAAATAATATTCTCTGAGGAGGCTCGATCACAAGGACTGAATAGTTAAGTAAAATACCATGTTTCTATCTTTCCTCTGTCCCCACTTCATGCCATAATTTCTGAGTGAATACATAAACATTACACCGATACAGAGACTGTGGCTGAATGCATAACCTTGAGGACGAGGATCGAGAGATAATATTATTAAAACTATCTGACTTTATTGATAATCATAAAATTAGAATGTTAGAATGTTAAAATCAGAAACATTTTATTGGAATACTGTTATTGTTATTTCTTGTTGCTTAAGTAAATTTTACACTTCTAAACGCTTATCTATAAGTCACAAGTTTTAATAGTTGCTTGTAGACAGTATGCGCTAGGCTTTTTTTTTTTTTTTTTCATATTTGGACAATCAAAACTTATGTCAATTATGTTTGTGCATAGCAATACACGGAGCTAAAGTTCCCCAAAAAAGCACTTAATGTGTTGATATTGCTGCGAGGGGTTAAATTTTCACCATGTTCTAGTTGGTGATTGGGAATGGGTAACTGTTGCACTTGATCTAATACTACTTTTTGTTTCGTTTTTTTTTTTTTCTTCATTAATGAAGGGGTCTCTTCTGCCTGTTTCAAATAAAACCTTAGTACCTAAATTCAAATACTCGAATGGCTAAATCACAGAACGCTGGAGTCAACATATCAGGCATTTGCCAGGTAAATCTTGTAAGTTGGAATGTCAAGTCTCTAAATCATCCAGTGAAACGTAGAAAGGTACTTTCACACCTAAAGCAGCTAAATACAGATATCGCCTTCCTACAAGAAACCCACTTGAACACCTTTGATCACTTCAGACTCAGAGGAGGATGGGTGGGGCAATTATTTCACTCTAATTTTCACTCTAAATCTAGAGGAACAGCAATTCTCATTAGCAAAACGGTCTCATTTGTCATGTCAAAAATTGAGGCTGACCCAGCGGGTCGTTATATAATAGTAGTGGGTAGACTAAATAACACTCCAGTAGTTTTGGCAAACATATATGCACCTAATTGGGATGACAGTGCATTCTTTACTGGTCTTTTTTCTCGAATACCCAATATAGATACACACCATCTAATACTAGGAGGAGATATTAATTGTGTGCTGTCACCTTCACTAGACCGTAGTTCCCCCAAAACTATGGTACCAACTCGTACAACACAAGTTATTAACCAGCTTCTTAAAACCTATGGAATGATTGACGTTTGGAGATTCCAAAATCCAGGCCGAAGAGGCTACTCTTTTTATTCACCAGTTCATAAGACTTATTCGCGTATAGATTATCTTTTCTTAGATAGTGAATTACTTCCATTAGTCTGTAAATGTGAATATCATGCAATAGTAATATCAGATCATGCACCGTTATTAATCACCCTAAATATGCCAACTATGTATAAAGACTATCGACCATGGCGATTTAATACACTGCTTCTCTCAGACACTGAGTTTGTTAAATTCATATCATTAGAAATAAGTGAATATTTAGCATGTAATCAGACTCCAGGAGTATCTTCTTGTTTAATTTGGGAATCTTTAAAAGCTTATCTTCGGGGCCAGATTATATCATATAGTGCGCCAGAGCAAGGAAAAAGCGACTGGAGTGGCTCAAAAAAATTGAAAATGATATTTTGGCATATTCTTCATCACCTGGTTTATTTAGGCAACGACTGGCTCTCCATTCGGAATTTAATTTGTTATCTACAAAACACATAGAAAATCTATTAAATAAATCCAGGCATAAGATATATAAACGGTGAAAAGATAGGGAAGATTTTAACACACCAAATACGACAACAAAATGCAGAGCATTCCATTTTGACAATTAACAACGATTTGGGCATTCAATTGACAAATCCCTTAGAGATTAATCAGCGGTTTAGATAATATTATTGTAGGGTATCAGACCGAATCAGACAATCTAAGATTTGGTCAAAACATGGTTGAAACATGAGGAGCCCAAAGCGGAAAATCACCGGGGCCAGACGGCTTTCCAAGTGAATTCTTTAAAAATTTTCTAATGATCTTGCCCCTATTTTACTTTCTGTCTATGACTCCACTTCTGGCTCGTTGCCAGAGACTATGAGACAAGCAATTATATCTCTCATCTATAAGAAGGATAAAAACGTATCAGAATGCAGCTCAGATCGGCAGATTTCATTGCTAAATTCGAAGATTATTATTCGAAGATGGTGCCGACGCTGATGGCTGCCTCCGTGGCGTGCTCCGCATTGACAGCAAAATATTTGCCAAAATATTAGCACACCGACTGGAAAAAGTATTACCTTCATTAGTATCTGATGACCAGACAGGGTTCATTAAAAATCGCTACTCATTTTATAATATATGTAGACTCTTAAACATCCTCCAACATCCCACTCCATCCGATACTCCAGAGGTGCTTTTGTCACTCGATGCTGAAAAGGCATTTGATCAGGTGGAGTGGGACTACCTCTTCTATACCCTCAAAAAATTTGGATTCGGGACAAAGTTTATATCATGGATCCGAATTTTATACTCTTCACCTGTAGCAGCAAATAATAATCTCTCACCCTTCTTTTCACTAGAATGTGGGACCAGACAGGGCTGTCCCTTATCCCCCTTGTTATTTGCATTGGTAATTGAGCCCCTAGCCATTGCAATACGGAATGATGTTAATATTAAGGGTATACAGAGGGAAAATTCCGAACACAAAGTTTATCTTTATGCGGATGACACCCTTCTGTATATATCTGAACCATTAAAGAGTCTGCCACAAATATTGACTTTACTGGATGCTTTTGGGAAAATATCAGGCTACAAAACAAATATGCAGAAAAGTGAGCTTATGCCTATCAACTCTGCTACTAGACAGATTATTTTTACCTCTTTACCATTTAAATTAACTAAAGATAAATTCAAATACCTAGGTATATGGATCACTAATAAGTACAGATATTTGTACAAAGCAAATTTCCATCCACTGATGGATTCCATTAAAAAAGACTTTGAACGTCGGAGCCCATTACCATTATCATTAGGAGGCAGAATAAATACTATAAAAATGAAATCACATGTTTACCCCTTCTATTATGGATGAAACCTTTAATATTTGGTCTGTGAAAGGTCTTAGGATACTAAAAGATATGTTTATTGATGGAGACTTTGCATCATTCAGTCAAGTGAAAATGAAGTTCCAAATTCTTGACTCCCACTTTTTTAGATTTCTTCAGCTTCGTAGCTTTGTGTCTTCCTCATTGAGCCACTATCCTTCATTGCCTCCCTGTTCCCTTCTTGAGTCTATAATGGACCTGAGTCCATATTCCAAAGGAGCCATTGGTAAAATTTATTCTGTAATTAATTCTCATAACCTGGAACCCCTAGCTCAACTAAAAAGAAAATGGGAGGTGGAATTAGATATAGAACTCTCGGAAGACGTGGCAGTATGTCTTAAATAATATTTATTCATCTTCAATTTCTCTAAAACATAGAGTAATTCAATTTAAAATTGTTCACAGACTGCATTGGTCCAAAGTGAAATTAACCAAATTCAAACCAAATTTAGACCCTAATTGTGATAGGTGTGAAATTGAGCCAGCTACGCTTTCTCACATGTTTTGGCTTTGTCCAAAATTAAAAGACTTCTGGCAGTTGATATTTAAATTTCTCTCTGATACATTAAAGACATGTATAGAGCCTGAGGCCATAATTTCAATATTTGGTATCATACCATGATCCTTTTTTTTTAATCAAAGTAAGAAAAATCTGATCGCTTTTGCTATGCTTCTAGCCCGGAGGTTAATACTGCTCAAATGGAAAGAAAAATCCCCTCCAACCTTTAAGCAATGGCTTAAGGACCTACTACATTATATGGCCTTAGAAAAAATATGGCACACTATAAGAGGCTGTACCAACATGTTTTATATTACTTGGCAACCTGTTTTAGAGCAGATAAAGAAGATGGACCCCTCATTTATCTCAGAGGAGTAGTGAATTATTATTATTTTTTTTTTCTTCATATTAGAAAGCTTAAATGTATAATCGTGCAACAGGGGGAATTGTTGTGGGTAGGGATGCTATCTAAAAAATAAAAAATATGTCTAACTGTATTATATGTCTCATGTTTGACAAAATATTCAATAAAAATACTTTGGAACAAAAAGGGGTGGAATGACTACAAACGCAGAGACGGACAGAAGGAAATCTATCAAGGGAAAGACATAGATTTACCAAAATAGGGAAACCTTACCATGGAAAATATACAAACAGGATTTCCCGAAGGGACTGACCAAACATGTATGCATCAAGTACTGGCATAGGGTTCCTCCACCGAGTCTGACCTCCACAGAGTGTTGGAGGAACACAACCAGGGTCCACCCACCGGGGAACACTCTGGAAGAGCAGAGAAGCACTCGCATTCCCTTCAGATGGGAAATGGTGCTGCAAGAGAGACAGCCAGACCTCAGGCTTATTACCTGTTTGTTCACAAAACACGGGACGAAACCGGCTCAACCCAGAGATTGTAAAATCTTGCAAAGGTGTTAGGTGTCACCCAGCCCACAGCTCTTCAAATGTCTGCCAACGCCCGGAAGAAGCAACACTCCGAATGGAATGAGCTCTCACACCCAGGGGCATGGCTCGTTTTGCGTAAGGTATGTCAAGGCAATGGCATACACTAGCACAGGGGTACTCAAGTTCAAAGACCAAGGGGGCCACATTTAAACCACATAAAATGCGAAGGGCCAGATATTACAATTTACATCGTAAGACTTTATTTGACAAAAACAATATTTGCAGTTTTACTGATTTTGAAATGCAGTTAATAACATATTTAAGTCTTGCTTTTCCTTGTCTTATTTAAAATAATATTGAACATGAAAAAAAAGGAACAAAAAGTAGTTTAACAGTTTGTTTTACTCTAATAATGCAAAAAAAAAAATGCATTCAAGTCTTGCTTTTCCTTGTCTTATTTAAAATAATATTGAACATGAAAAAAAAGGAACAAAAAGTAGTTTAACAGTTTGTTTTACTCTAATAATGCAAAAAAAAAAATGCATTCAAGTCTTGCTTTTCCTTGTCTTATTTAAAATAATATTGAACATGAAAAAAAAGGAACAAAAAGTAGTTTAACAGTTTGTTTTACTCTAATAATGCAAAAAAAAAAATGCATTCAAGTCTTGCTTTTCCTTGTCTTATTTAAAATAATATTGAACATGAAAAAAAAATGGAACAAAAAGTAGTTTAACAGGTTGTTTTACTGTAATAATGCAAAAAAAATGCATTCATACTCAAACGGTATTAAACAAGCACAGAATGTTCAAACAGAATGAGCAAATATAGCTCATACATTTCTTGAGAAAAGTATTTTTCCTATGTATTTATGCCCAAAACAGGACTGAGTGTGCATTATTGAGCGCTAAACACATGATGTTTTATTAACAAGGTTCGGGAGGAGCACAATCAGATAATCAACCAATTTGGCACAGGTGTAACTCATTTAGCTAACCATCCTAACTAGCACAATATATATATATATATATATATATATATATATAATATATGCAGCCTACCTACCTCTGTCCTACGACAGTTTTCAAGCATTCGGTTTTGCTCCTTTGGCCATTATATCACAGACTCAACTTTTACAGTACAAAGACGAGACCTGTACTGGGGATTTTTTTGGATCCTCTGTCTCAATCTGCTGGCCCTAGGTTCACTCCTTTTCTGCCAGTCACCGCCGCTGAGCACCAGGCTTCATCACGGCCACTGTTCTGCTCGACCAGCCACACGCTCTCCACAACACTGAGGCTTAACCTCTCCTCCACCGGCGAGACATACAATTTCTTCCCCGACATCCTCGTATCATTTGGCCATGCCAATATATCCTCCAATCGGAAAGTGGACAGTATTCAAGTCTGAGGCAAACGCTGATTAATTCCGACGAATCATTCTCGCGGAGGGTAAACAAAGCAGATCTGTACGATCTATTCGTTACTCTACAAATTAGCCAACCTCACTCCTAAATCCACCAGATTGAGCAAAGCCCCGAACTCGCCTCACTCGACACCACCATCGTCCCACACAAGACCCGGCTTTCCTCGAGCGTTGGTCGCAGCGACAGGCCTCAAACGAGCCTGAGCCGCGCCCCCAGTTCTCACCGCAGCAAAACCTCACTCGCTTCCAACTTTGGCTCAACTTTTCACCGTGGCTCTTCCGGCCGCAGCGTCACATGTAGCTGGGCTTCCAGCTCTCGTAGCAGACGCTAGCCTGAGGCTGCCTCCGCTAGTGGCGCAGGCCTTGTTGCAAATAAATTTTTAGGTAAAGTCGCTAAAAGCAGGTAGTTTGTTGCTAACAGTTGTTAAATGACGTGATGACATAATGGATGTTGATGTAATTTTGTAGCCATGACGCAAAACTGCGTAGAACATACAAGTAAATTACTTTTTCTGTATTCATTTTCACTAGCATTTTACTTGTTTTTTAAATGACACATTGTACTCAGATAGACAGATAAGATGAAAAAGATTGATTTTCGAGAAAATAAGTTCAACAGTGTACCTAAATAATTAACAATTATAGGTACAAACTAACAACTAAGGTGTATCATAAAGAAACTATTGATATTATTATTGAACAAGTGCAACTAGCAACCTAATTCGCATGTGATGTGCATACTGCTAGGCACCTCTCTCCAAGTCTCTACCAGCTGATGTGCTGCTTGGCTGGCTAGCTGTTTCAATACTTTCTTCTTTTTGAAGAGGAAAAGCATGTCTTTTTCATCATTGTATTTTTAAAAATTGCTAAAAGTCGTCAAATATTTTTTAAATAGCTAAATTTGTTGCTAGTGCTTTAAAAAAAACAAATTGCTAGGGTAGTCTGAGAAGTTGTTAAATCTAGCAACAAAATTGCTAAGTTAGCAACACTGCAGGTTACTCAGGCATTGCAGCATTTCCCGCTGAATGTTACAAACGACTCCCCTTTCCCGTGGCCTACAGCTAAAACAGGCTGCCTCCGCTTGCAACACAGGCCCTCACATCTCAGACTTTCCTCCTACTAATTCTAACCCCTCTTCCTTTTCAGTGGTCTCCAGCTCCCGTAGCATACGCTAGTGTGAGGCTGCCTCCGCTAGCTGTGCAGGCTGCACAGGCCCTCCAGCATTTTCCTCCAAATATCACAAGCCCCCGTGGCTTACAGCTACAACAGCTGAAACAAGTGCGAAGCTGCTTCCACTTGCAACACAGGCCCTTACATCTAAGGCTTTTCCTCCTGTTACTTCTAATCCTTTTTCTTTTCAGTGGCCTCCAGGTCCCATAGCAGATGCTAGCGTGAGGCTGCCTCCGCTAGCTGTGCAAGCTACACAGGCTCTTCAGGATGTCACAAACCCCACTCCCTTCCATTGACCTAGAGCAGCTGAAGGAAGCGTGAGGCTGTCTCCGCTTGCAACTCAGGCCAACACATCTCAGGCTTTTCCTCCTGTTACTAATAACCCCTTTTTTATTTTCAGTGGCCTCCAGCTCCCATAGCAGACACTAGCCCAGAGGCTGATTTAAGCGTGAGACTGCCTTCGCTGACAGTTAACCTATCGGTAAGTCCCTCCCCTCGAACGCAGATGAGCCAATGGCAGTCGAGTATCAGTTGCACGGGGAGCGGAACTCGGACATCTGTAGGTTTCAGCGCCATAGAGAAACATTGGAAGATCCGAAGCTCACATCGGTTTGATGGTGTTTATGCTACAAAAATGGAAAAACAATGTGCCTGGGGTACTTGTAACACTGATTCCAGGTATCCTGAGAGAAAAGGCAATATAATTTATTTTATTACATTCCCTAAACCCAAGCAAAACAGAGCAAAATATCCCTAAGCATTCAACCCCAATCCCAATGAAGACAAAAATGTTCATTTTCTGGTTGTAATTTTTCTTATTAAGTTACAATTTTCATCTGCTCAAGCAGAACGTTAATGTCAGCTTGCGTTTCAGCAAACTTAAATAGCGAACTGTTCTCACGTAAGTTACAGTGTAGGTCAAAAACACATAAACGAAGGTGTACATTTTAGTGCCTCTCCATATTAAACTTGTTAAATGTACATTGATTTAATCGTACCCTGCGATACATGAACAGTGTTGATCCTACATGTTGTCATCCGTGATCGTGATGAAGACCGTAATATGAGACTTATCCCGCTTGCATTGTGATCTGTAAACCCTTGCTTCGAGTTACCCACCATATTTATTTTAAAATATTTTATATATCCCTCCATGGAATATTTACTTTCCACTTGAATGGTGGCCCTTCTGTGTCCAAAATTGTTCAAGAACATCTTGTGACAAGGTTTTGACACTGACAGCTGTCATTGTAAGACAGTGAGCAGCTCCGTTTGTTTGTCCGAGGGAGCAACAGTAACTAAGGGAGGCAGGGCTTACCGACAGGTCAATTCTGGCCCATGCTCCTCTCCCTCACAGCTCTCTACTTCATTCAAAATAATGTCATCTTCCAGATCAATTTCCGCCTCCCCTCGAGTCTCAAGGATGCAGCAGGCCATCAGCAAGCCTGTGCTGCGCCCCAGACTCGGCCGCTCCTCACACTGTACTGCCTCCCTCCTCTTCTCAAACAATCACTGCGGCGACTTCAGCTACTGTGCTGCACGCAACATCGCCCACTGGCATGGCTTTCCAACCTCCTATCCTTCCCACTCCCTTCCTTCTACCTCCGGCGGCAGACACTAGCGTGAGGCTGCATCTGCTAGCCGCTCAAGATCAGCCATCTTACTCTTACCCTTATGCTACTCCTTTTCCCTATCAATGGCCAGGGGCTAATCCATGCGTGAGGCTGCGTCTGCAAATGGTTCCTCCCTCATTTCCTTCTACCTCTTCCTACATGCTTCCTCAAGCACCGTGGGCTGATCCGTGCGTGAGGCTGCCCCCGCAAACGGTTACGGCCGCTCCTTATCTTCCTTCTAACCCTTCTCTCAAATCTAAACCTCAGTACACTTTATTCACAGCAGTCCCACTACCTACCCCACTGAATGCCGCCACTCTGGAACTACCCTCTGTGCCTAAAACCATGAAGTCTCAGATTCTCGCAGAAATTCAGACCGCTGGCTCCGGAGACGGACCCATCGCCAACCCAAGTACCTCACTATTCGCAACTCATATTCCCATAACTCATCCCTTAAATCCTCACCTCGATGCATCACTCGACTCTATCCTCCAAGCAGTTTCAACCAGAACTATCCATTCATATCTAACAGCTTGGAGATGTTTCAAAGCTTTTCACCTCTCCTATAACCTGCAATTTCCCGATCTTTCTCTCCTCGCAATTACTTAATTTATTTCCTACCTGAAATCAGTGAAGAACCTCCAAGCCGGATCTATTAAAGGTTACTTAACTTGCAGCTTGGAATAGAATGCTGTCACCAATGATTTCATATTGCTGAATGCTTCTATTTGAGTGTGCCGCTCGCCTGAGGCTGCGGCTGTGCTCACTGAGACAGACTGCTCTCACTATGAGAGTTTGTGTCTCGCTCAGCTTTGCTCGCGGTTCACCTTCATCAATGAAGGCGGCCCCGCTCCTCCCCTCGTCTGCCATGGGCGGATCTAAGAAAATGCATGCAGCACTTTGATCGGCCGTGTATTTACACGTGAGGATCATCAGTACACCTCATCTAACCGGTTTGATCATTTAGGCGGATTGAAAGAGAATGCTATCACTAATTATTTTTATCACTGACAGCTTCAGATTTAGTCGCGCTCACGGGGCTGGCTGCTCTCACTTTTGAGAGCATTTATTCTAGCAAAGCATTTTTGAGAGGAAAGGGAAGGGATCAGTTCTCGCTGAGGACAGAACTCCCTCAAAGAAAGCTCATGCTTGCTCTCCATCCCTCTGTTCAACATCTGAGCGATGGATGTTCTATTCAAGCTGGGCACATCCTTTTCATTAGCATGTGCCCAAGCAAACTACTGCTGTGATAGCGGACCCACAAGAGCATTCTTCTCTCCTCACATCTGCGAATGCAAGTTCCCCGCCCATGTTTGGCGAACTTCTATTCAACAAAATGGAGCCTCTTGCCACACGGTTCATGGTCTGGCAGCCATTTCCCGTGTTTCAAGTTGGGTTCTAAATACAGTAAACGAGGTTACTCATTCTAGTTCGCTCGCAGGCCACCTCGTTTCAGAGGTATTATCCAGACTTCGGTACGGGACAATGAAGAACATGTTCTCCGGTCCAAAGTACAAGCACTGCATGCAAAAGGTGCTGTGGAAATGGTACCTCTAGTGAACAGCGAGTCAGGCTTTTCAGCCGCTACTTCCTTGTTCCTAAGAAAGATGGTGGGCTCAGATCTATTCTAGATCTCAGACATCTGAATCGCTCACTTATGAGATGGCCTTTCAGATGTTAACTTTGAAACAGATCCTCGCGCAGATTTCTCCCGAGGACTGGTCTTTAACAGTGAATCTGAAAGATGCTTACTTTCACATCCACTCAGACCCCATCACAGACCGTTCTTGAGATTCGCATTCGAGGCAGTGGCCTATCAGTATGTAGTCCTTCCGTTTGGACTGTCTCTGGCCCCGCGCACTTTTACGAAGTGCATAGACGCAGCTCTTTCCCCTCTGAGACAGATGGGAATCCACATATTGAATTACTTTGACGATTGGCTGGTTCTAGCCAGATCAGAACGGGAATTGGCCGCTCACAGAGAGCTGTTGCTCAGCCACTTAGAGCACCTCAGGTTGATGATCAACCCACAGAAGGGTCATCTGTTACCCAGCCAGAAGGCTGTCTTTCTGGGAATGATTTTAGTCTCTGCCCAAATGCGGGCATGGATTACGCTTGAATAATCCCTGATTATTCAGCGATTAGTGGCATCTCTCAAACCGGGAATGATACATCCCTTCAAGGTTTTTTTAGAGGTTACTCTGCCTCATGATGGCCGCCGCCTCTGTGATACCTCTAGGCCTGCTCCACATGCAGACTCTTCAATTTGGGCTCAAAGCCCGTGTTCTATCCCGCGCCTGGCGCCTAGGATGGTTTTGCATCAGGATAAACCACCGCTGTGACTGACTGCAAACAGGCGTGCAGTTAGGACTGACGTCCAAAAGGAAGATGGTTACAACAGACGCCTCCAACTTGGGTTTGGGCACCCTTTTGGAGGGCGATCCGGTGTTCGGCTCCTGGTCAGCCCCAGAGCAACGCCTGCATATCAACTGCCTAGAAATGTCAGTGTTTTTTAGTCCTGAAAACCTTCCTGCCGGACTTGAGGGGGCACCACGTTTTAGTCCAGTCGGACAGCATGACGGTGGTAGTCTACATCAATCACCAAGGCGGTCTTAGGTCGCCCCTTCCTTACAGGATGGCTCGTCGCCTCCTTCTTTGGGCACAGAACAAACTCCTCTCACTAAGGGCGGTTCATGTGCCAGGCAGACTGAACCTGGGTGCAGATATGCTGTCCAGAGGCAATGTAGCTCCAGGGGAATGGACGCTACATCCTCAAACGGTTCTGAAAATCTTGTCTGTTTGGAAGGCAGAGGTCAACCTCTTCGCCTCAGAAGACAACTCTTACTGCCCCACTTATTTCTCAATACAGCGAGACGCTCTGACCCAATCCTCACCTGTAAGCCTTTTCCCAGATCGCCCTGATCCCGGAGCCGGAGTTGTGGAGCCTTAATGAATGGAGCCTTGATGGGTGCTTGGCCTGCTTCTAGCGAGAGTGAGCAGTACCATTTTAGAGGCTAGAGTGCTGACTACAAGATGCCTTTACAGCCAAAAATGGTTAATCTTCCGTAACTGGTGTTCTGCATGAAGTTTGGACCCGGCCTCATGTGACGTGCCCCACGTGCTAACCTTTTTGCAAGAGCCGATGGATAACGGGCATGCCCCTTCCACGCTCAAAGTATATGTGGCAGCTATCGCAGCGAATCATCGCAGTGATCTCATCGTTAAGTTCTTGAAGGGTGCCCAGAGGCTGAACACTCCTCGTCCTCAGACGGTGCCGTCACGGGACTTGTCAACAGTCCTGAAAGCCCTGCGAGGCCACCCTTTCGAGCTGCTTAGTTCGGCCGACTTGCGGCCCTTATCGCTTTAAATGGCCTTCCTCCTAGCTCTGGTGTCGATTAAGCAAGTGGGCGACTTGCAAGTGCTGTCAGTCAGCACTTCATGTCTTGAGTTCGGACCTAACGACTGTAAGGTGCTCTTGAATCAGAGCCCAGGGGCCTGATGTATAAACATTGCGTATGCACAAAATGGGCATGGCAATGTGCGTACGCAATTTTCCACGCACATATTGGGATTTATAAAAAATAAACTAGGCGTAAATATGTGCGCACTGTACGGAGAGTCTAGACCATGCGTACACACTCTTTTACTGGAGGGAGTGAAATAAGGAAGCAAACAGAATGATTTTAAGCACGCGGGACTCTGTGCCGGCTTAAAATCTCTCAAGCCTGATTGCTCATAGTTCATTGTTTCTTCCTCCGAGGTAACTGGTAGGGGAGAAACTTGAGAGCGGGAGAGGCGGGGCTGCCTTCATTGAAGAAGGGGATCCGCGAGCAAAGCAGGGACAGTCTCATTTGTCTCAGTCTGTTATGTCCCCCTGCACTCCAAGGGTGTACAGGGACACGGGTTTACAAAGGGAAACCGCACCGTGGAAAAAAGGTACAGGTTTACGCAAGAGGAATCTCATGTATGGGCGCCTGGACCAATACAAGGGGTGACAGATGACAAACAACACAAGTACTAGACCTGGCATCGGACTCCTCTGCTGAGTCAGAATGCCACAGAGTGCTGGAGGAACTCAACTAGGGTTTATTGGAAGAAGACGAAAGTCAGCACAGTCAGGAGTGCTGTCTTAAGGGACAGGATGTTGAGCTAAACTTACTCAAGCGGCTCAAAAGGAGCTCTCTGTAGTCCAGAAGGGGAAAGATAACCTATATAGAGAATATATATATTAGGGCTGTCAGTCGATTAAAATTTTTAATCTAATTAATTACATGATGTGTTGATTAATTAATCTAATTAATCGCAAATTACATTTGTCTGTGAAAATACCCCCAAAAGATTATTTCATGATATTTTTGTGTTAAATGAGAAAGTATTATGTACACATTATAAATAGTAGCTTTAGAAAAAAAAAATAGATTCAACATAAAAGTTATTACACATAAAAGTTTAACTTCTGCCAGCGCACAATCCCGATAAATATACACACAGTTTGTATATACATTATTGAAGTGGACCATTCACGCTAACATAATCTGTTATTAAGTGTTAAGTGAACGTTTGGGGAACTGTTGGGGAAAACATCTGATGTGTAACATTATATTAGATCCATGCAATAGTCTTTATATATTTACATTTACATTTAGTCATTAGCAGATGCTTTATCCAAAGCAACTTACAAATGAGGACAATGGAAGCAATCAAAATCAACAAAACAAGTCTCAGTTAGCCTAATGCAGTACACGTAGCAAGGTTTTTTTTATAATTATATAATCAACAAAAAGAAAACAGATAGAATAGAAAAGGAATAGAGCAAGCTGGTGTTAGAGGCATTTTTTCTTTTTGTTAATTGTATAATAAATAAAAAGACAACAAATACAATACAAAAATAATAGAGAAGCTAGTGTTAGAATATAGGCCATCTGTCTCATTAATCTAACAATAAAAGAAAAGATTGCTGCTCTTGATTGAACTGCTTTTGTAGTTTTAATAACCAATATATTTGTAATGAACACACTGAAGTGATTTTAACATTTGATTATTTGCTTTTCTTACTTGAATGCTTTTGTTTAGATGTCAAATTTAAAAAAGTAATGCACTATGCCTATTTGTTTCTTTATTATACTGTTGTTGTTGTTTTGCAAATGTTCTAATTTTTAATAACAAAGATCAAATAAAAAATGGCTGTATTGTGATTATTAATAGACTATAGTAATTAATATTAAGAAAGGAAGTGGAGGAAGCAATGCAACATTGCTAGGTGATTTTGCTTTGGAACCTTCAGAAAACTTCAACTTGATTTTTCTCAGAACTGACCTTGCTGACTTTGTTGACTTCAAACGGGTGTAGCTCAGTTATTTTTCATCCGATTCCAACAAATCGTATATCATATCAGCCTTTTAATGGAGAATGTGAGAATAAAAATAACTCATTTTTGAAAATTTGCACATTGTGACACATTTTGCCAGCACAGGTCACATTTATTTTCAAACTTTTTTTTTGCATTTTAATCTGGAGTACAACATGCCCTAGACATTGTTTGAAAATGTTTTGATTCTTTATTGTTCAGTCACACTTTACATTGGGGCTTCATTAGTTAACATTAGTTAACATAAACTGCCAATGAAACATTCTTCTAAACATTTGTTAATCTTAGGTATAGTTCTAATATTAAATAAAATCAAAAGTTGCAACTGTGTTATTTAATGAGCTAACCTGAACTAAGAGTTTGTATTTTTTGTACAAAGTTGTACAAAGATTCATTACTTCTGTAGCAAATGTAGCTATTGCTCACTGATGTTAATACATTAACTAAGGTTAACTAATGAGATCTTATTGTAAAATGATACCTATTGGTCTTTATAATTCTTTTCCGCAATGTTCAGTTACTGTTGTCATAAGAAAAAAACACTTTTTTTGCAACTAAATTTCAATATCGCGATAATACTGTATGCCATGATAAAAGCATTAGCGATTAACCCTTTGAGCGGTACAGTCCCTCATATGGGATTTTTATGTCCGTGCCCCTGGGAGTACGGTCCCACATATGGGATTTAGAACGTTCGGTGATGTCACATAACTGCCAAATTCAAACTGTGGTTTCGCGCGTTGGCTGACGCTGAGCCAGAGAGAGACATGCACTGCGCTTGTCATATTATCAAAGTTCACTCTATTCTTCACCCAGTTCACCGGCCACTTATTACTTGTATTTCGGGAGAAATTGATGATTTCACTTGCTGTAAATCCGACTGACAGGACTCTCTGTACTGCGGCGCGAACAAACATGGCGGCGCCCATCTCACGTTACAGATCACAATCAAGATAATTTAGAAAGGTTTTTAAATCACAAAACACACTCATTTACACATATTTGTGAATCGAAATATCAGATTGTTCATGACATGGTAAGCAAGTCTGTGAATATTTTAAATAAAAAAGGAAAAACGAAATAAAAGCGATCCATCTGTCATACAGTGTTATTGTGGCTGTGGTGTGTCACGTGACAAGCATGTTGCCATGGAAACAGTAAGGGAAAACGTTCTAAAATAACAGTCGCCTTAAAAAAACTCACTCTGGGGGGACAGCTAGAATATTTTAAACTCACCACTGAAAGGGTTAATCGCAACATGAATATTTGATACCGGCATATCACTTATACAAACAGGTAATAGACGGGAGGGCCGGCTTTTTGTCTCGCTTGCAGCACCATTCCCCTCTGATCAGAATATGAGTGCTTCTCTGCTCTTCCAGAGAGTTCCCTGGTTGAGTTCCTCCAACACCTTTGGACGGTCAGACTCGGCAGAGGATCCTGACGCCAGGCTTAGAACTTGTGATGCATGCCTGTTCAGTCAGCCCCTATACTGGGGATAGATGCCCATACATGAGATCCCTTTGGGCAATCCTGTATCTGTAATTTTTATATGGTACAGTTTCCCTATTTTGGTAAACCCACATATTTCCCTTGACATATTTCCTTCTCTCCATCCCTGCATTTATAGTCATTCTATCCCTTTTTAGGAACTACCCTATGTCACCTCCTCTCCTCATGTTACCTCCTTTTGGGCAGGATGTGGCTCCACTTTCCCCAGTGTAAAGCTGCCGACATAACGTTAAATGTGTCTGACTGAAAGGGAATGGGTCTTTTCCTAAAGGAGGGAATAGAGACGTTAAGAACCTCTTGCCACAACCTTAAACTACCGCTGAATGGCCAGGATGCATTTCGGCTCCTCAGCACAATTCTGAGCATGTCACCATCTTATATACCTGTATGTATGGGGAGTGGCTTGGCATGCAAATTCTATTCGACAATATAAGCTATATCTCAATTTGTATATTTGTTTTTTTTTCACCGGAGCACCACTTGAGTATTCTCCTCCCGTCCCATTTCTACCAGTGATCCTTTCCTTCCTGTGGTACTCATCACTGTTGTAGGTTGCCAAGTTGAGGGGACAAATGGGTTGAAATTTGTATGTGTCGATTGTGTGAGAAAGATGCGTTTCATACAAGATCTGGCTACTGGGCAACCTCGGAATTTGTTGACATGATTATTCATATAATGAGGTTTGGGCCATAAAAATGATGGGAGTTTTACCAGAAGGCGAATGTAGCAAACATATAAAATACGCCCAGTGGGATTTTTTTATAGAAAGATTAAAAATACGGGATAAATACGGGAAAATATTTAAATGGGATAGATAGTGGGATAGAATGGTAAAATAAGGGAGAATCCCGGAGGGTTGACAGGCATGTGAGGGTTACATACGTAACAAGACTTATTGGTTATTGTAATGAGGACGCGGAGGCCGAGTCTGAATCCATGTGCGGGAGTTTATTGAAGACAATTTCAGTAAACAGGAACGTCAAGGCAGGCAGAGGGTCAAAACCAGAATAACAGTCCAATTTAACAACACTGACAAGGGCAATCCAGAAGGGTAAAGTGAGCAGGCAGGCAAAAGGTCCAAACACATACATCCGTCCGATCAGGAAAACTAAGCAAGGTAATAATAAGGTAATCATTAGGTAGGTAAACAGGCAGAATCATACACTGAACAGGCAGTCAGAATGTACAGAGAAAACGCTTGGTAAGGCAGGGTAACTGGCAATACTTCGCAATGAGCATGAGCACAGTCTCTGGCTATAAAGCAACCAAACAGGAAATGAGTGTAGAGGAAGCAGAGGGAGTGGAACACAGTCAGTACTCGGGTGAGGGCTCCCTCTGCTGGCTTGGCATTACAGAACCCCCCCCTCTATGAGTGCCTCCTGGAGCTCGACGTGGGCGTCCCCGTGGTCATGGTGCTGGACGATCAGGTCTGGCTCGATGAAATTCCTCGATGAGAGATGGATCCAGAATGTCATGGGTGGCTACCCTTGACCTCTCCTCAGGCCCATAGCCCTCCCAGTCCACCAGATACTGGAGCTGACCCCCTCTCCTACGCGAGTCCAGCAACACGTTCACCTTATAAGCGGGAGTCCCGTCAATGTCCAAAGGTGGTGGTGGCTCTCGGACCTCGGCTCCGGGGTCAGCATCCAGGTGGAGAGAAACGTGAAAGGAGGGAGAAATACGATAATTAGCAGGAAGCTCTAGTTGGTAAGTGGCTTCATTTATTCTTCTGATAATTTTAAAAGGGCCAACATACCGTGGACTGAGCTTCCTGCTGGGCTGCCGCAGCTTGAGGTCTCTCGTTGAGAGCCACACCCGCTGTCCTGGTTGGTAGGGAGGATCTGGGCGACGTCGCCTGTTGGCCTGTAATTCTTGTCTTCTCACGGCTCGCTGGAGGCGGACATGTGCACAGTCCCACACCCTCTCACTATGACGAATCCATTCGTCAACCGCCGGGACTGAGGAAGGTTCACCAGACCACGGGAACAAGGGAGGTTGAAACCCAAGGACGCACTGGAAGGGGGTTAGGCCTGTGGATGTGTGAGTGAGAGAGTTTTGGGCATATTCCGCCCAGGGTAGGAACTCAGACCAACGATGTTGCTCTCGACTGCAGTAGGTCCGTAAGTATCGGCCGATTTCCTGGTTTAATCGCTCCACTTGGCCGTTCGATTGAGGGTGATAACCTGAAGTTAGGCTAATGTTGATATCCAGATGCTTGCAGAAAGCCTCCCAGACTTGGGAAGTGAATTGGGAGCCCCGATCACTGACTATATCCTCTGGGAGGCCATAGATACGGAAAACATGGTGGAACATAGCTTGAGCGGTCTCCATAGCGGTGGGTAGTCCCTTTAATGGTACTAGGCGACAAGACTTGGAGAACCGGTCGATAATGACGAGAATGGCCGTGTAACCATTAGAAGGATGCAGATCAGTTACAAAGTCAATGGAGAGATGGGACCAAGGACGTTGTGGGATTGGCAGTGATTTGAGTAGGCCAGATGGTAGTTCCTTAGGGGTTTTTGACTGGGCACAGACTTGACATGACTTCACATATGTGGTAACGTCTCTGGTCATAGAAGACCACCAGAATTAATTTTGGATCAGACGAAGAGTGCGAGATATCCCTGGGTGGCCCGTACCTATGGAGGTGTGGACCCACTGCATGATTCGTTGCCGTAGGTTGTGAGGTACATACTGCTTGTTTGGGGGACAGTTATTAGGTGTCGGGTCGAGTTCTTGTTCTCGCTGTAATTCCTCCATGATGTCCCAGGTAACTGGAGCAATGATGACGGAAGGAGGAAGAATGGGTTCTGGTGTGAGACTTTCAGTAGGGGGATCACAGCATCTGGACAATGCATCTGCCTTGCTGTTCTTACTGCCCGGTCTGTATGTGACTGTAAATTGGAAACGGATGAAAAACAAGGACCATCGAGCTGGGTGTCGGGTCGAGTTGTTGTTCCCGCTGTAATTCTTCCATGATATCCCAGGTAACTGGAGCAATCATGACTGAAGGAGGAAGAATGGGTTCTGGTGTGAGACTTTCAGTAGGGGGATCATAGCGTCTGGACAATGCATCTGCCTTGCTGTTCTTACTGCCCGGTCTGTATGTGACTGTAAATTGGAAGCGGGTGAAAAACAAGGACCATCGAGCTTGGCGTGGGTTGAGACGTTTGGCACTTTTTATATATTCAAGATTCTTATGATCAGTAATGACTTGAAAAGGATGAACTGCTCCCTCTAGCCAGTGTCTCCATTCCTCGATGGCTGCTTTCATGGAGAGAAGTTCCTTGTTTCCCACGTCATAATTACGTTCAGCTGCTGTTAGCTTTCGTGAGAAAAATGCACATGGAAACAGCCTGCCTGGTTGGCCATGATGTTGGGAGAGTACGGCTCCGATTCCACAATCTGAGGCATCTACCTTGACCACGAATAGAAGATTGGGGTCAGGATGTTTCAAGATGGGTGCTGTGGTGAAGCTTTCCTTCAGGGTATTAAAAGCATTGTTAGCCTCTTCCGTCCATCTTAGTTTTGAGGGCTTGCCCCTCAGGAGAGATGTCAAAGGGGAGGAAACCATGCTGTAATTTCGGATGAAACGTCTATAGAAATTAGCGAAGCCCAGGAATCGCTGAAGTTCCTTTAACGTGGTTGGTTGTGGCCATTCAGTGACTGCCTTTACTTTAGTCTCGTCCATCTTTACTCCCTCGTGACTTATATGGTAGCCCAGGAATGTCGTCTGTCTTACATGGAATTCACATTTTTGGATGTTCATAATTTTGTGGGTCGCTGGGCTTTCGATGCTGGTTGTGAGACATGGTTGGGGCCGTGTAATAAAACAGTGATTAATACAAAACCTGGACCACTGGGTTAGCTCACCATGATGCCAGGAGATGTCAGGGTCATGAACCAATAGCCAGGGGTATCCGAGGATGATTTTATGTTTAGGGGAGTCAACAACATACAGGGTAATTGACTCTTGATGAAATAAACCAACATGGAGGGAGAGAGTTCTTGTTTCTTGAGTAATTCCCTCTCCAAAGAGTGTGTCGTCAGTGGCTTTGATCTTGATCGGGGGAGTGCAAGGTTGAGTGGGAAAATTATACTTGTCAACAATGCTTTTGTTTATTAAGTTCAGGGCAGCTCCCGAGTCGATCATCGCTGTGAATTCAAGAGAGACATTTTCAGTCTTAATTGTGACGGGGAGTATGAATGACTTATTACTTAACAGTGAGAAAGTCTCAATATTCACCCTCACACTTGTCAACAACGCTTTTGTTTATTAAGTTCAGGGCAGCTCCTGAGTCGATCATCGCTGTGAACTCAAGAGAGACATTTTCAGTCTTAATTGTGACGGGTAGTATGAATGACTTATTACTTAACAATGAAAAATTTTCAATATTCACTCTCGGAGCTGCTTGGGGCTTGTGTGGACAACCAGGGCTGCGGTGGCCTGCTTCACCACAGTAAAAGCATAAACGACGCCTTGTTCTTTCCTCCTCAGATAATCTTGATGTACCGAGTTGCATGGGTTCGTTGCTTTCGGTTGGGGGTAACAGCTGAGAGGGACTTAGTGGCTCCTGTTGGGAATCTCTAAGTTCTTGTTTGTTGAGTAATTCCCTCTCCAAGGAGTGTGTTGTCAATTGCTTTGATCTTGATCGGGGGAGTGCAAGGTTGAGTGGGAAAATTATACTTGTCAACAATGCTTCTGTTTATTAAGTTCAGAGCAGCTCCCAAGTTGATCATCGCTGTGAATTCAAGAGAGACATCTTCAGTCTTAATTGTGACGGGTAGTATGAATGACTTATTACTTAACAATGAAAAATGTTCAATATTCAAAGTTACAAAGTCAGAAAAGGATAGACCCTCTCCTTTACAAACAAGTTCAGATTGCAGTTCGAGGTTCAGGCTTTACTGAAAGATCGCTTTAAAAGAAGTGTCATTAAATCCACTTCGAGCGGCGATCGTTCTGAATTCCACCGCATACTCAGCAGCGGTGCGATTACCTTGTGAGATATTTAAAATCTGAGTAGAAATACTCTTGCCCCCCGCGGGATATTCAAACACCTCACGAAGCTGTTGAATGAAATAATCTACGGAGGTTTTGAATCTTGTATCTGTCTCCCAAACGGCTGCCGCCCAGTCGATCGCTCTACCCGTCAGCAAAGTCATCAGAAATGCACATTTCTTCCCCTCAGACTCAAATCTATCCCCTTGATGATCCAAATAGATCCTTACTTGGCGAACAAAGCCTCTACACTGTTCGGCGGTGCCATCAAACTTATCAGGTAGAGCAAAGCTTACCGTTTTCGGCGTTGGTGTGGGGAGCGATTGGATGTAATGAGTCAGGTGTTCGTTAACTGCTTGAAGGTTTATGAGTTGTTCCCGGTAGCCCTTTAATATCTCACTTTGGTAGGCAAATGCCGTTTGCAGGTTAGAAACTTCCGCTGGATTCATTGGAGGCGAAGTATTCTGTAATGAGGACGTTGAGGCTGAGTCTGAATCCTTATGCGGGAGTTTATTGAAGACAATTTCAGTAAACAGGAACGTCAAGGCAGGCAGAGGTTCAAAACCAGAATAACAGTCCAATTTAACAACACTTACAGGGGCAATCCAGAAGGGTAAAGTGAGCAGGCAGGCAAAAGGTCCAAACACATACATCCGTCCGATCAGGCAAACTAAGCAAGGGGGATAATCCAGGTAATCGTTAGGTAGGTAAACAGGCAGAATCATACACTGAACAGGCAGTCAGAATGTACAGAGAAAACGCTTGGTAAGGCAGGTTAACTGGCAATACTTCGCAATGAGCATGAGCACAGTCTCTGGCTATAAAGCAACCAAACAGGAAATGAGTGTAGAGGAAGCAGAGGGAGTGGAACACAGTCAGAACTCGGGTGAAGGCTCCCTCTGCTGGCTTGGCATTACAGTTATTTAGTGTTTTCTTATTTAGTGTATCATTTAACAAAAAAAAAATATATACATACATGTACATAATAATAATAATAATTTAATATTTGCATGTTAATAAAAAAATAAATAAATAAAGGGATTACACAAAAATGAAAATTGTGTCATCATTTTCTCTCCCTCCTGTCTTTCTAAAGCTACTTTTTGAAATGTCTATTTGATTTGATGCACCATTAATTTGCGATTAATTAATCACCAAATCACCAAGTTTGAATCACTTTACAGCCCTAGTTTAAACTATACTATTGAATAATATTGGCTATTGAATAATAACCCAGCACAATAATTATTTATTACAAATTATTCCGATTTTTCTAATGCATTTTAAGAATATTTTTCCTATCAACTGGTTTAAATGTACAACACCGCTATATGCTGCGTCAGCATGCGCACTCTGATGTAAACAAGCACGGGAGAAGCACATGGCAGAATGCCTGAGAGACGCTCTGGATGAAAGCGCACATTCACTCTCAGACAGCAGATGGCGATGAAAAGCAGAAATGCAGCCGTTACCCCAGAAACCCTGGAAACAAAGCAGAAATGTTTTAAATAGCCATTCTGTGTTCATCACAGTGCCAAATATTTAAATATTAAGACTTAATAGGCTATTTATTTTCAAACTTTTTACATTTTAATCTGGATTACAAAATGCTGTAGATATTGTTTGACATTTTTTTTTATTCTTTATTGTTCGGTCACACTTTACATTAAGGCTGCATTAGATAGCATTAGTTGATTCATTAGTTAACATAAACTGTCAATGAAAAATTATTCTAAACGTTCATTAATCTTCGCGATTCACGATGGCGCCGACGGTGATGGCTGCCTCCGTGGCGTGCTCCGCAGTTGTTTTTATGTTTTTGTTAGTTTGTCCTGTCTTTAGTTATATCCCTGCAATCAGTTTCACCAGAGACGAATTGCTGGACATTCGGAAGTACACACCACCCGATATTTCACCAGTTTTCGACTATTCTGATGTTTTGCTGGAAATTGTAGACGGGGGAGCTGCGGCGCTGATCAAGCGCTTCAGGACGCACAGACGGGGGACGCGAGCCGGCGCCCTCATGAAGCTCAGGCAGCGCGGATTCAGAATGCCGTTGCCTAGCATCCATCTGGCGAACCTCCGCTCTCTACCCAACAAAATGGACGAACTCCTTCTGCTCTCCCGGATAAATAAGGATTTTTCAAACTCTGCTGCTCTGTGTTTCACGGCGCGTTGAGTCTCCCGGGCTTTCAGCTGTTTTGACATGCTTTTACATCAATGAGAGGTGGTGTACAGATGTAACTGTGCTAAAGAATATATGCTGTTCAGATCTAGAAGTGCTCTTCATTAACTGCAAGCCGTTCTATTCGCCGTGGGAGTTTTGCTCATTCATTCTCGTCAGTGTCTCCATTCCTCCGCAAGCGCACGTTAGCTCCGCTTTACAGAAACTCGCTGATCAGATCACAGACACAGAAGGGCTCATGGGAGTTTACTTACTCAAAGTTGTTCTAAGGGCAAAAAGGAAAATGATTGGTTGAAAGATTCAACCAATGAAATTGGATCAGAGGCGGGGTCAAGACGTTTGGAAATTTGGAGGGAATCTACAGGGATACGTTATAGACTGCTCGTCGGAGATCGCATTTATTGTAAGGTAAGTGAATTTACGATATATTTTATTAATATAAATCAAAAAATATTAATCTAAAAATCACACATAAACAGCCTCCGAAGTTTACTAAGATAATTGGGGAACATTGAAAATGCACAAAACTAATAATCATCGTCTAAATATTCGATCGTATGCATTTTGATTCGACTGCTTCAGTTCACCGCACCAAAGCTGCTAATGAGATAACCAGGGTAAAACATGCTTTTCCAGTGCTAATTTACCCAGCTGTCTGTGAAGCCGATATATGCGATCACATAACTCGTTCAAGCCTCCGCAACATTTCATCAGTCAAAATTATACATCTCCCGCCCTAGCGCTGCGAGCAGGAGTAACAGTTACTCAATAGTTTCATATCGCTGTTATTTTTAGTCTACTATATGCTGCTCTCAGAGCAAGAGCATTCAATAGTTTCATATCGCTGTTATTTTTAGTCTACTATATGCTGCTCTCAAGGCAGGAGAATTCATTTGGGATAGCATGGGAAGGGTAATGCTATTGCTCTTGGAGCAGGAGAGCTTATTTTATCTTAATATTTGATGCTTTAAGATTGGTACCAATGTTCTCTATAGGTAAGGCTAATGTTTTCAGATGTTTTTCTGTGAGCCTATCCCTCTGTCTTCAAGGAACATTTCCGTCAGAGAAAAAATTAATGGTAAGTAAAACTTTTTTTTTGCATGTGCTTTTAATTACATGTATATACAATCTATATTCTTAATAAACCGGGAAAAGGGTGTAGTCTCCTACAATATGTAGTTGCTCTAGAAAAATTGTATTCTGTGATCATTGCATATTGTTTTAACACAAAAAATATAAAATACTAAAACAATAGTTTAAAAACACTTTAGAAGAAGGAGCGAAAATTACCAATTTTTTACCCATGCAGTCTTACAAATTACGAAGTCTGGAGGACTGCATGGATGCAGCATTGGAAGGATTGGACCCTATCCACTTTACATGGAAAGTTTTGAATCCCTTGTAGAAAAAAACAAAGTATCTGATGAGGTAACATTTCTCTTGTCTTTTACAATTCAACTTATTTTTTCATATGTGTATGTAAATAATGTTTTAAGATAATTGGGGAACATTGAAAATGCACAAAACTAATAATCATCGTGTAAATATCCGATCGTATGCATTTTGATTCGACTGCTTCAGTTCACCAAAGCTGCTAATGGGATAACTGTGGTAAAACATGCTTTTCCAGTGCTAACTTACCCCGCTGTCTGTGAAGCCGATATATGTGATCACATAACTCGTTCAAGCCTCCGCAACATTTCATCAGTCAAAATTATACAGCTCCCGCCCTAGCACTGCGAACAGGAGTACTCAATAGTTTCATATCGCTGTTATTTTTAGTCTATGTGCTGCTCTCAGAGCAGGAGCATTCAATAGTTTCATATCGCTGTTATTTTTAGTCTACTATATGCTGCTCTCAGAGCAGGAGCATTCAGTAGTTATTTTTAGTGTGCTGCTCTCAGGGCAGGAGCATTCAATAGTTTCATATCGCTGTTATTTTTAGTGTACAGTGTACTATGTGCAGAGCAGGAGCATTCAGTAGTTTCATATCGCTGTTATTTTTAGTGTACTATATGCTGCTCTCAGAGCAGGAGCATTCAATAGTTTCATATCGCTGTTATTTTTAGTCTACTATGTGCTGCTCTCAGGGCAGGAGCATTCAATAGTTTCATATCGCTGTTATTTTTAGTCTACTATGTGCTGCTCTCAGGGCAGGAGCATTCAATAGTTTCATATCGCTGTTATTTTTAGTCTACTATGTGCTGCTCTCAGAGCAGGACCATTGAATAGTTTCATATCGCTGTTATTTTTAGTCTACTATGTGCTGTTCTCAGAGCAGGAGCATTCAATAGTTTCATATCGCTGTTATTTTTAGTCTACTATGTGCTGCTCTCAGAGCAGGAGCATTCAATAGTTTCATATCGCTGTTATTTTTAGTCTACTATGTGCTGCTCTCAGAGCAGGAGCATTCAATAGTTTCATATCGCTGTTATTTTTAGTGTACTATGTGCTACTCTCAGGGCAGAAGCATATCACTCTTATTTTTAGTCTACTATGTGCTGCTCTCAGAGCAGGATAATTCAGTAGTTTCATATCGCTGTTATTTTTAGTGTACTATGTGCTGCTCTCAGGGCAGGAGCATTCAATAGTTTCATATCGCTGTTATTTTTAGTCTACTATGTGCTGCTCTCAGAGCAGGAGCATTCAGTAGTTTCATATCGCTGTTATTTTTAGTGTACTATGTGCTGCTCTCAGAGCAGGAGCATTCAATAGTTTCATATCGCTGTTATTTTTAGTCTACTATGTGCTGCTCTCAGGGCAGGAGTACTCAATAGTTTCATATCGCTGTTATTTTTAGTCTACTATATGCTGCTCTCAGAGCAGGAGCACTCAATAGTTTCATATCGCTGTTATTTTTAGTCTACTATATGCTGTTCTCAGAGCAGGAGCACTCAATAGTTTCATATCGCTGTTATTTTTAGTCTACTACTCTCT
>NW_015547657.1:231523-236813 GCF_001515605.1 Sinocyclocheilus anshuiensis
TTTACTTACTCAAAGTTGTTCTAAGGGCAGAAAGGAAAATGATTGGTTGAAAGATTCAACCAATGAAATTGGATCAGAGGCGGGGTCAAGACGTTTGGAAATTTGGAGGGAATCTACAGGGATACGTTATAGACTGCTCGTCGGAGATCGCATTTATTGTAAGGTAAGTGAATTTACGATATATTTTATTAAAAATCACACATAAACAGCCTCTAATGTTTACTAAGATAATTGGGGAACATTGAAAATGCACAAAACTAATAATCATCGTGTAAATATCCGATCGTATGCATTTTGATTCGACTGCTTCAGTTCACCAAAGCTGCTAATGGGATAACTGTGGTAAAACATGCTTTTCCAGTGCTAACTTACCCCGCTGTCTGTGAAGCCGATATATGTGATCACATAACTCGTTCAAGCCTCCGCAACATTTCATCAGTCAAAATTATACAGCTCCCGCCCTAGCACTGCGAACAGGAGTACTCAATAGTTTCATATCGCTGTTATTTTTAGTCTATGTGCTGCTCTCAGAGCAGGAGCATTCAATAGTTTCATATCGCTGTTATTTTTAGTGTACTATGTGCTACTCTCAGGGCAGAAGCATATCACTCTTATTTTTAGTCTACTATGTGCTGCTCTCAGAGCAGGATAATTCAGTAGTTTCATATCGCTGTTATTTTTAGTGTACTATGTGCTGCTCTCAGGGAAGGAGAATTCAATAGTTTTATATTACTATGTGATGCTCTCAGAGCAGGAGCATTCAATAATTTCATATCGCTGTTATTTTTAATCTACTATATGCTGCTCTCAGGGCAGGAGCATTCAATAGTTTCATATCGCTGTTATTTTTAGTGTACTATGTGCTGCTCTCAGGGCAGGAGCACTCAATAGTTTCATATCGCTGTTATTTTTTGTGTACTATGTGCTGCTCTCAGGGCAGGAGCATTCAATAGTTTCATATCGCTGTTATTTTTAGTCTACTATATGCTGCTCTCAGAGCAGGAGCATTCAGTAGTTTCATATCGCTGTTATTTTTAGTCTACTATATGCTGCTCTCAGGGCAGGAGTATTCAATAGTTTTATATCGCGGTTATTTTTAGTCTACTGCAGGAGCATTCAATATTTTCATATCGCTGTTATTTTTAGTGTACTATGTGCTGCTCTCAGTGCAGGAGTATTCAATAGTTTCATATCACTGTTATTTTTAGTCTACTATATGCTGCTCTCAGGGCAGGAGAATTCATTTGGGATAGTATGGGAAGGGTAATGCTGTTGCTCTTGGAGCAGGAGAGCTTATTTTATTTTATCTTAATATTTGATGCTTTAAGATTGATACCAATGTTCTCTATAGCTAAGGCTAATGTTTTCAGATGTTTTTCTGTGAGCCTATCCCTCTGTCTTCAAGGAACATTTCCGTCAGAGAAAAAATTAATGGTAAGTAAAACTTTTTTTTTGCATGTGCTTTTAATTACATGTATATACAATCTATATTCTTAATAAACCGGGAAAAGGGTGTAGTCTCCTACAATATGTATTTGCTCTAGAAAATGTTATTCTGTGATCATTGCATATTGTTTTAACACAAAAAATATAAAATACTAAAACAATAGTTTAAAAACACTTTAGAAGAAGGAGCGAAAATTACCAATTTTTTACCCATGCAGTCTTACAAATTATGAAGTCTGGAGGACTGCATGGATGCAGCATTGGAAGGATTGGACCCTATCCACTTTACATGGAAAGTTTTGAATCCCTTGTAGAAAACAACAAAGTATCTGATGAGGTAACATTTCTCTTGTCTTTTACAATTCAACTTATTTTTTCATATGTGTATGTAAATAATTTTTTAAAGGGATAGTTCACCCTAGAGCTGCACGATCTGGATTGCTTCAAATACAGATCATGATTCTCCCACGATTCAGAATACACAACTAAACAAAATAACTATAATTAAAATAATACATAATATGTAATTGTACAAGTTTTGAATGTTTTTTTGTTGTTTTTCACTGTTTTAGTCATCTGGTCTGTTTAGTTCGTCTGTGCTCATATTTGGTTCTGTTCCTGTCCTAGTTTAGTTCATTGATTCATTAGCACTCATTAGTTAATTCCCATCACCTGTGTGTCATCATCTGTCTGCCTATTTAACTATATTATATTTATATTTATATGATCACTCCTTAGTTCTAATCTTCGTCCGGTTTTGCGTTCGTATAGGTGTGTGTCTCTACACATCATCTCTGTGGATTATCTTGTCTTGGATGTTATTAAACTACTTATTGATTCTATCATCATTCTTCAACACAGCCGTGACAGAAAACCGGACCTTAAAAAATTTAAAGTAGCGACGCCCCTTTTCTCTGTTTTGTTTCCGTTTGTTGTCAGTTTTTATTTTCTTCGTTGATGGATTACCTGCAAGATCTCCTTCCCCTCCTGAAACAGGAACATCATCCCGATGTCCTCCTCCTGCTAGTGGAGCAGAGGGAGATGCCTCTTGAGGTCCACTCGGCGATCTTCGTGGAGGTCGCCAACCATTCCAGCAACCCGGACAGCAGCCTCTGCAGATTCTTCCTGACAACGAGGAGTGCAGAGCGCAGTTGTCCGGAGGTGGACCTCGGGATTCATTTGCCGCCATTGTGGAGTGGGTGCTGGTGAGCAAAAAATTGCCGTTGACCATCGGCCCCGCCGAGGAGCATCTCACCAGTCCCACTCCAGACCCAGAGCCCAGCAAACCATCACCCCGTTGCGCGGAGCCTAAGACAGAGCCCACCGCAGACGGAGAGCCAGAGCCTGCCGCGACCGACGAGCCATCGCCAAAGAGAGCGAAAGAGCTGAGGATCGCCTCGGAGCTTGAGCCTGACCCGTCTGACACGGTGCGAGAGCCGGCAAATGAGCGTGTGCCAGTGGAAGATGCAAGGGAGCACGAGGGCTTGGAGGAAAGCCCCACCCACTGCACCACCGCTGAGGGTGAGCTACCGCTGGACTCAATTGACTCTAACGTGATTTATATGTGAACATGCCCGTTCTTCTCCCGCCATCCTCTGAACATTCTATCTGTCCCTGTGCGACCATGGAGGTTGTTCCCCTGTCTGCTATGCTCCCGGTGTTGGGAGTGGCAATCTGGTGTGTGTGGGCAGCACACACCATCCCTGAAAACTATTGAATGCTCCTGCTCTGAGAGCAGCATGTAGTACACTAAAAATAACAGAGATATTAACTATTGAATGCTCCTGCCCTGAGAGCAGCACATAGTCCGCCTTGGCCTGTCGATCAGCCGGCTCCACCATGGCTCCTAGCTCCCTCGTCTCCTCCGTGGCCCGTCAGTCCACCAGCTCCACCAGGCTCCATCGTCCCTCCGGCTCCGCCTTGGTCAGTCGTCGACCATCCGCCGCGTTGGGACTCCACTCCTCTGGCTACACCTCGTCCCTCTGTCACTGCCGGTGCTATCTGCTCCGCCTTGGCCCTCCGGATCCTCCCCGTCACCCAGGATCTTCGGCTGTTCGTCTCCGCCTCTGGCTCCTCCTCCACCTCCTCCGCCGCCGTTGGTCGACCCCCTGGAGTCGTCAGCCCTTCCTCCACCATGGCTCCTCCCTCCTTCGGCTCCACCGTGGGCCGCCATCATGGCTGCTTCTGCTCCAGTTCCCTTCTGTCATCACCAGCTTGGACTCTGTTGTTCGTCCTCCTCCCGGGCATCCGGCCACCTCCAGAACCGCCTGCTGCCAGCCATTCTCCTGCTCCTCGTCCCCCTCCAAAACCCCCGCCATCCCTCCACTGTTGGTTATTCTACTACTTGTCTTGGATGTTATTAAACTACTTATTGATTCTACCATCACTCTCGTGTGCCTTCTTCGACACAGCCGTGACAGAAATTTACTAAAGGTTCTGACAAAATGTTAATTGCTGCAGTCTATTTTAAATACAAAACAGAAATAGTGAAACTGTGTGGTTGAAAAATGTTTGTGAAGCTGTTTCATACAGGTACATGATAACTGCTTTCTCTGGGTCAGAGGCAGCTCCAACACCGATTTTAATGTTCCGGTGTCATTTTTTCAGTGGTTTAATAGATACAGGTGAATTGAATATGATCACATTGGTGTTTGAATCGAGCTCTTGATCTTTTAATGATTTATGGTGCAGCTCTAGTTCACCCAAAAATTACAATTCTGTTACTCTGTTATAAAATTCATTTACTCACCCTCAAGTTGTTCCAAACCTGTATGAATTGTTTTCTTCTTCTGCTGAACACAAAAGTAGATATTTTGGGTGAGCTATCCCTTTCATGCACGTTACTTTGGATAAAATTGTTAGAAATATAAATGTAAGGCATCCAGAAGTTTTCAGTGTTCTTCCCTCTTTTCACAGTTCAACCATTCCTCCTCAAAAACACTACTTTTGAAAGCTTGACCTGAACTTACAACATTCTTATGTCAAAACAAGTTTACTGGCATGCCACTCTCACTTTTAGTATTTGTACTTGAGTGCTTTTTCCTAATTGTTTTTTTTTTCCCTTTGTTCTTTGGTTGATGCCTCCTCAGATAATGGATACCTTGTTCCATCTGTTCAGCATGGTAAGATTGTTAACTAAACTACTTTGAATATTTTCTATATAAGGGGAAGACACCAGTCTTCCGTGAGTGTTGTAATCCTACAGATATATGTGCTAACATAAATCTAACACACCTGAGTGTAGGGGTGGGCAATATGCTTATTTTTTAGTATTGTTAAAATGTCTTCACGTATTGTGATATATATTTTCTATATAGCCCACCCCTACCTAGGAGTTTGCATGCCCAGTGCACTCCAGGAGGAGGGTTGCCTACTTTCCATACAATAATTATTGGAACAGTACCAGCAACACGTGTGAATGGAGAGATCAAAATGGTCAGAAAATATCTTTTCAGCTCTATTTTCTGACCATTTTGATCTCTCCATTCACAAGTGTTGCTGGTACTGTTCCAATAATTATTTTGCTTTTTTTCCATCCACCTTGTCGAACTTGTGAAGTTGCACCAGAACAACTACACAATACTTTCCATACAAGCACACACATTTCTTTTTGCACTTGTTTAAAACAACTGTAGTACTTCATAATTATTTGGAAAATTATTGTAAATATATATATATATATAAGAAAACATACATTTTGCTGTGAGTAGTAATGTGCATATTATAAATATGTCAAGCATATGGCTCCCAGTGTAACATATGTCTTATTTATATTTGCTGTTGATTTATATATATGTATATATATATATATATATATATATATATGTATGTATAAAATCTGTTT